>NC_034412.1:27252288-27436243 GCF_002078875.1 Numida meleagris | reverse complement strand
AGGGGAGATTTAGGTTAGATATTAGGAGGAAGTTTTTCACACAGAGGGTGGTGACGCACTGGAACAGGTTGCCCAGGGAGGTTGTGGATGCCCCGTCCCTGGAGGCATTCAAGGCCAGACTGGACGTGGCTCTGGGCAGCCTGGTCTAGTGGTTGGCGGCCCTGCACTTAGCAGGGGGTTGAGACTTGATGATCTTTGAGGTCCTTTTCAACCCAGGCCATTCTATGATTCTGTGATTGAAAGTGCCTATGTGAATAAAACTCCTCAGGATACGGTCTTTAGGTCTTAGTTATGGATAAGTCTCAGTAATTAGGAGTATCGTGCTGTATGAGTTTATAGTTGGATGTCTTCTGACCTGTGAGAACATCAGATTTCTTCCTTCCATTTGTGAGCTTAGTGCTAATCTTGAGCCTTTAGCAAAGCTGAATGGAAACATAGGCAGTATTAAAATGAAAAGTCATCTCAGGAAAGGAACATATCCTATAGGATGCCATCCAAGCACAATGTTTTGATTTTCTGTCTGAACAAGTGAAAGCGTTTAGTGTATTATTATTGAGGCAGAGATGGTGACCTTTTCTTTGATGATCACAAATAGTTTTGCTGAGCAATTAATGACACAAATTTGATATTTATTCCTTTAATTAATGCTATATTTGAATGAGTATGTTCAATGAAGTCAAACTGTTTCAAGTAAACATTATTAATTTAGAATTTTCTAAACTTTACATAGTCCTGTGTAATTTTTATTTTTTTTTCAGTATTTTTAGCACTTCCTTTTAATAAAGAAATCAGTACTAGTTGATGTGGTATCACGTTGGTCCCAGCTAGCTGGGCTGGAGCGCACAAAGAGCATTTCTCCTGTGTGCTTAAACAGAACTGGCAGCAGCAGTGGAAGTGCTCTCACTAATGTGGAATGAGTATTTACTTTTCCTTATGTTTTGTAGTTGTTACTTAGAACATTAACAAGTGAAACAAGAACTTGCAGTCTGTGATTTGTTATTGGTTCCAGTGGTTCTTTAACATTTAAGTCCTTCTGACTGAGTCAGGCCCTTCCCCTTTACTATCCCCTTCAACATCTCACTTGAGTGCAATTTTTCCTTTCTGTTTCGCTTTTGTTTACTCCTCTGCTTTTACTGACCTCTGACTTTTGTTAGTAGTTCCGTACACTTTTGTCTACCCATTAGGATGCTTTATCCTTTATTACACCTAGACAAGAAAAAAAAATGCTGAGGCGACAGCTGCAATAGAACTGCAGCTTGCTTTCAGTTTCTAGGTCTGTTCCCATAGCTTCCTTTGACTTCTAGCAAATGGAATTTGAGGAAGAAAATAATTCCTTTGTGGTCTACAGTGGGTATGAGACATGTTCACCTAGTCTGATGATTTAGTCACTAGAGTCAATAAAGATGATATTGAAGATATGTTGATAATTTTTTTTTCTGGATTTATGCATCAGGTAAATATGGAGGATGTATTGAAAGAGTTGCAAGTGTATCTTCATAGTCCGGGATGGAAATCCTCCATTCCCAGTCAGATTTCAAGCTGAGTGGAAGTGCTTCATGTTTGTGGGAAATAAGCACCCCAGAAACTGTAGAAAGCTGTAAACTTAAAAGTGATGGATTTCGTATGAACTACTTAAAACGTCTCATAGTCATTCAATTTTTAAAAGCAGAAAAATGATTCTTTGCAAACACTACACAGCCCTAATAGTTGAATTTTGACACTGAATAATGTAAAATGGGGCATGTAATGGAAAAAAGTAATCATTATATGGAGAAAGTCTGTAATAGCAGCCATCCTTTGGCAACAAAGTGATGTCAATAATGTTTAGCTCTTATGGCAATTTCCGTTTTGAAAGTACTGCTCATAGTTAGTAGAATTGGTAGGAGAGAAAATGGCTCTGGTCTAAAGCTCTTGCATTACTTTACATCTCCTTAGAATTGCATGAGGAATCCTTCACAAGGGAGAAGAGCTTTGAGCCATAAACAATTCCTTTGCTCCTGTAGAAAGAGCTACCTGATCTTCCTTTATTTGTTCTAAATATGAGTAAAAAGATGATGACAAAAACATGGGAATGTTTACCAAAAAAATGGAAACTGAAAGATACCAGGTGTTTCTGACATTGTGTCCTTCTAACCAGTAGGACAGATATTTCATTGTATATATTTTATTCTGTAAAATTTTAATTCAGTGCTTTAGAAGGTAAAGGCAATTTTAATTTGCGTTGCCTTGTACCAGTCTGACAAATTACTTAATCTCTCTGACCACTCCAAGTCATGACACTCTGAAACATCTTTAAAAATAAACCTATTTATATAAATGAGATAAAAACAGGGAGAGGGACCCTCATGAGATCACCACTGACCTTTAGAGACAGTCTCTCTGAAAGAACCAGCCTTCTTGCTGCTTCTTGTAATTTTGTAGTTCAGTAGCAAGGGATTCTTCCAGCTTTCTTCATTGCTGTTCAAGAATTTTAGTAATTAAGTAAGAATGAGATGAAATGTGTGTGCAGCAAAGGACTGTAAACACTCTTACACATTTTGATAAACACTCCTGCAATTTATTCGTTTGCATCATATACTAAGTGGAAATGAGCAAGATGTAAAATTAATCCATCCTTGTAACTATCTGAAGAGAGTAATTATCTGATGCTTACAAGCTGTTTCTAGAATAGATCCTTCCCAAGCTACATTAAATTTTATTGTATCCGTATTTGAGTCTCAAATGACAGTGGATTGCATCCTTTAACAATGTAAACAATGCGGCTGCGCTAAAGTCAGTGGAGCTATACAAAACTTCTCTTATGGGAGCAGTACTCCCAAAGTATGCAGGCCTCCAGTGCAAATTTGATGTTACAAAAATTTAATAACGATATTTTTGTGCCTATTCTGAGAAGTAAGTGCATGGAAAATGTACTGTCTCTGTTCAATCATATTCAGTTCCCACGTCAGAGGTACTCAGACTGCGGAGCCATGGAAGAAAGTCCCTAACAAACACTGTCTGAACAAGGAGAAGCCTAAGAACAGGCAGAAGAAAACATTCAGATTTGTCAGCTGACTGCATGATCAGTAGACATAAACACATTGTTTCCTGTAAAATGTTTTAAGACTTCTGGGGAATGGAGAAAGAAAAAATTGGGAAATCAAAGGATAAACTGAGCTGAAAAAGGCAAAGTAGGTCACTTGCCTTTCTTTGGTGGCTGTTGGGTTTTACTGTGTGGTAGTTTTTTGCTTTTTCTGTTCTTTGTTTCATTGGTTGTGTGTTTGTTTGCTTTGGATTTCTTTGCAGTGAGGTCAAAGTCTTTTTGATTAGAAGAGCAGCTATGGGCACACCAGTATCTGTAGTTCCTCTGTATTCCTAGGAATGGAGCAAGTAAGGGGCCTAGGTCCTCTCTTGAGCACAGCTTGCCTCACCAGCGAGGTCTTTCTTGGCCTTTGGGAATCCACTGGAGGTAGCAGGCTCTGACTTGTAAGCTGAAAACATCTGGGTATGGTTCTGCGGAGAGGTATACTGAACATTATCAAATCTAGAAGGATCTTTTGTGCATCTCCTCTGACTTAAAGAAGCAACATAACTTTGAGATATTGAGATTGCTTTGGATAATAAATTTTCATGTGCACATCAGTAGTAATTGTGTATAGTTTCAGTTAAGCAAGTCAAGCAAACACTGATGGAAATGTTGTCAGTGAAAATAAATTTTCATTTGAGAGTCAAAAATTTTAACATTGTAAATACAGATTATTTTCGAATTTGTCTGCAGGGCATGAGAAATGTAGTGCTGACAAGTGAGAAGGAGGAAGAGTGCTAACTGAGTGGGAGGAATGGGGAATTTATCCCTCTCTTGGGAGCAGTATTTCTTTAGATTGATTTAAGTGGTTGATGAAACTGTCTCCTTGCCTCTTTTTCCAGCCCTTTCTTGTATCTCCATGCTGCAGTTACCTTGTAATATCACTTAAAGCTTAAAAAAAAAAAAGCAACAAAAAAAACACCTTTCTCTCACCTTTTCACCTTTATTTTATTATTTTTTTTTTAAGGAAACAATGCTAAGTGTTTCTGTGAAGGGTGCTGTAGAAATGCTAGGGGCAAATCAAGGTTCTGGCTATGTAAAGGTGGATTTGAGAGAGATTATAGTTTCTGAATAGTGGATGATCTGGAGGGAATATAATATGACAATACACTCAGAAATGTCTTGCAGAAAATTAATGAAGCTTACTCAAAGAGTTTTTTTCTGAAAACAGGTGGAATTAATTGACATAGTAAGTAAATACTAAGCAAGAAGTTAGCTAACTCTTAAGGTCTTGAATTTCTGTGTTGCTCTCCCTTTGATTACTTGGAGAACATTCCAAACCTTTTTTTCAGTAGTTAAGTAAATATTTCAGGACCTCATGAAATCCTGAATGTACTAATCACATTGCATTTCAGAATTGAAATGTGAATGCTAATACCCTGTAAATCAAATGTGATTTTCATTAGTGAAAATGAAGTCCATTTGTGTTACTGAAATGAGGCATAAAAAAAGGATTTGTGGCAATCTAAGCTTTTGTCTCATACTTTCTCCCCATATTGATGCTTTCATATATTCAGTAGTGTATTTTGTAGTCAAATTAATCAAAAAGAGATGCACAAGCAACGTATGAGCTTAACTTTCAGTAAATACCTACAGTTAGATTTAGCTTATGTTGGAGTATCAAATGGAAACATATGAAGACTTCAGCCAAGAATTTACCAGCTACCTGGTTGTTTGCAGTGTGATTTTTGATCTCAGTTATTTCCTTAAAATCTTTTCTTTTTTCAAGTTTTGGTTTTTAAAATGCTTTGAACTCAGATAGGAAATGGAATCCTGGAAAACTTCATTTATGTTGTCATAGATGATGCTGGCTGAACTGGTGTCTGTAAATCACTGTGTTTTAGCAGATTTGCCAGAGGATAGGTTATCATTCTCGTGCTGCTGAGACCTGGGTTTGTTTCTGTCTTTGCTGCCAGGTTGTTGAAAGGTGCTGGTGTATAACTGAAGAGGTACAGTTTCTGGGAAGCTGTAATCCCAAAAGTTACTTCCATCTATGTCAGGACAAAATAATGAGATTTTACAAGTTTTTTTGGATTTAGTCTCCAGCATCAGCTTTGTGTTTAAAAATTTTTAGGGGTTTCAAACCTCTAGACTCTAACTTGCTACCCATACTGTGTTTCTGTATGGTTTTCCCTCACTGTAAATTGAAAGAAATTATATGTGTTTTCTCTGTGAAGTGCTATAAAATCTTCTGATGAAAGGTAGTACTTTGGATTTGTCCCCAGGGCTGGATCTCTGAAGAAACATGTTCCCCATGAAGAAGATTATTAAGCTTAGTAGTGTTCATTTATCCTGTATAAATGTGATTTCTATAAAGGAATCAAAAGGAACTTGCATTATGATTGAGCTTTTCTTAGCCTGTGAAACACTCAAGGAAAAAAAAATCCATTCTTTCATTTCTTAGGGATTGTAACACTGTAGGCAGTAGCTTAGTACATTGCCTTCTCTAATTCTTCTATTATTGTGAATTATCTTCTGCTGACAGCTTACAACCTATTATTACAATAAAATCTTCCTGGATACTAAAATGCTTCTTTTGCATCAAATTGGAGTTCAAAGCATTATTCATAGATATACTCCTCTAAGTGTGTAGGGGTGTGTATATATGTGTTTATTTATTTTCGATGATCACTTTATTATTTGACACTACAATAACTCCAATATACCTTTTATTTTGGACATTCTGAATGTACTAGTAGTGGTAGTTTATGAGAAACTGCAAGAAAAAATCAGCAGAAATAAGAATATTTCAAAGTCATAAATTGCTTATAGGATTCTAAGATTTTAATGTGATTTAATCCCAAACATAAGTCTGAAGGTAAATCACATTTCTTTTCCATTTTGACAATTGATATTTTCACTTTTATATAAGGCCGCACTGGCCTTGCTTGACGTAACAGGAGATTATTTGTATGTCCCAGTGCGGTGACTGTGAGGTGGCAGCCATGGAAGAACAAGTGCTTGTGAGGAGCATAACTACAAACCATGTGGGTAGCCATCTGATGTGATTTGTGATCCAGTACTTCTGATATCTGATTATTTGTGGCGGAGCTGAAACTATCTCTGTCAAGGCTCTGTGATGAATCAGAGAACTTTTTTCCTTGGACTTCACTGAAGCTAACCTAGTATCTAAGTTAATTGCATATTTAAGGCAATAAATTGCTTAATTTGTCTTAATAGGTCTATAAACCATGTCAGAATTTATCAGGGAGAGTTGTTAATAACTATTAGCCTGACACAAAAGGACTGTGCTTCGTTTTCCATCTGAATCTACTGAACCTATCCAGTTATAACCATTTCACAGCCTACTGGAAATCCAAAGCTATAATGTTAATCAATGGAAAAAGAGTATAAGACATAATCAGTCCAAGGTTTATAACTCTGTTTTCAGTCTCTGTGTACAACCAATTATTGTAATGGTAGGAGTTGCTTCTCCGGTTTTGCAGGTGACATACGACTTTATTATCTGCCTTTATTCAAACTGGTTCGGTCTGAATATAGCTGAAAAGTCAAAGGGATGATTTCAAAAAATAAATGCTGAGTTGCTTTGGTATACAATTAGAGCCCTCTGTTTGGAACAATGCAAGGTTGTTTTGGAATGTTCCTATTTGAGGACTTGGAATCAAAGAATGTGCTGTCACCTAGATCACCCCAGCTATTATCTTTTGGTAGGTACTGGTAGGAGGTTTAGTTATCATGTTCATAATGGAGCATGGAACTTGAGCTTGTGTTGAACTCCACATCCAGGATTTGGCTGCAGTATGTTCTATATCTGTAATGGGTAACTGACTACCTCATGATCTCAGGTGGAGAGAATGATCAACAGTTCTCCTCCAAGGAGAAAGTAATTTAGGAAGAGCAACATGGCAGTCTTATCTGTGCCAGAAGCAATTGGAGATCTGTTCAAGACTGTAAATTGAACTCTGTCAGAGTTGAGGAAACATCACTATATTCAACTCCAATACTCAGCCCTTACTTGAACATTGCTTTATCTAACAGCAGATGTGTGAATACAACAGCAAACACTCCTACCTTTAAAGAAAAATACTAATGAAGTATGTCACTCCATTTCACATATCTTCTGATCAGGATGTGTATACAAAAAGATGCATGTCACATCATTTTCAATGCTTAATGCACATCCTGAAAGGTAAACTGACAGTTTTCTGATGGGCTTAGTATAAATCAATGAAGCAAAAAAATCAATAAAGAAAAAAACATCACTTTAAAAAGTCACAGAAGCGCTTTCTGTTTTTGATAATAAATTACCACTTATCTCTAAGTTGTAGGCAAATTCTTCACTATTTTAATGATGTAAAAGTAGATATAAAAAAAGACATATACGTGTTTTTACCAGTAAAAGAAATTACATGCAAAGTGTTCTTCCTGCCTCTACTACATGATTTCAGTTATATGACTGAATTTAAGCCTAGTGTTCTACCATCTGTCTTTCAAAACACTATAGTGTGTTAATGATTTTTTTTCCTCAATCCCTCATTGTAAACAAAATCTGTTGTTGGTTCTTGCTTGAGTACTTTCTCTTAAGCCTTTACAATATGTCTTGGCACTACAGTCGGTCTGAAATATGCTTTCACTGCATGATAAGTTAACGATCAGAGCTGATAAAATTCAAAATGATGTTCCTACAGCACACCTGCTAATGTTCAGGGATATTTGGCTGAAGTAGGGTTTTGTATACTAAATATATTTAGTGAACTACTATACTAGCTTAAAGAGATAACATCAAGGATAAGAAATTTAAAATTTAGTTTATTCTGTAGAGATATTTGCTTCTGAGATTTCAAGGATAAGCCATTTCAATTTTGGTTTGCAGTGCTAATGCTGATGGTACATAACTTCTTGAAGAAGTGAAAACAGAACACTGTACAGTATATATATGCAGAAAATAAAATCTAAGTATATGTAAATTTAAATCAACTGCTGTTGCATATTCCTTCAATAGAAGGAATAGATGGGGTAGATATGGTAGTGTAGATGTGGCACTGAGGGACATGGTTTAGTGGGTTTGGGTGATGGGTTGATGGGTGTACTTAGATGATATTAGCCATCTTTTCCAACCTTAAAGATTCTTTATAGAAACAGTTGTGTGCCAGATTGTGGATGTGCAAATTGTTTCAGTGAGGAAACATGGAGAAAAACTGATTGTCTTGGAGGCACTTGCAGTTCCCTGTTATAATTACACTTAACGTTAAAATATCTTTAAATATTTGTGGAAATATCTGTTGGAAGTCTAAGCTTTCATTCTGTGTAAAAATGAAAGAAAATAATACTGTGGACGTGCAACTTCAGTCTATAAACCTATTACATTTGAACCTCAGAGCTGTATTCAGTTATGGATGCTTCTGCACTAAGTGAATAATTTGCAGTGAAGAAGGAAATGGTTTTATGGGGAAAGCTACGCCTCTCCTCATTGCCCCTTCCTCCAGGGGAGGGCTAGAGTGTGCCAGCTTTGTAAGAACTGGGTTATAAAGCAATCACTTGGAATACCAAAGGAGATTAAAAAGGCCTGCACAAGGCAATAGAAATGGAGAATGACAACCTGCATTCCTCTACTCCATAACCTGCCAGTTGGAGCTAAGAGTATATGGGCATGGGGGAAGAACGGGATACACTACGTCAGCGTGCTTTGCTGAATCTCAATTTATATCTGAAAGTAAATGAATGCTAAGGATGAGGGGATCTTTTTCATGTTCCGTGCTGAGTTTTTAATTTCAGAATCTACTCTTGCAATTTATTGCCTAAATGTAATTAATTTTACAAATTATTATATTTAGTTATCCTTCTGGGAGGTACAGTTATTCATCAAAAACATCAGCTTAAAATTATAAAATATTTTTTTAGTATTTTTCTTTCTTTTAACTTTTATTTAGAGAAGGGAGTTAGAGGCAAACTTTTTCCATTTTCTTTGACATCCCAATCCAGGCAATGCAGTCAGACATATATTTTGCCTATTTATGTCCACCATGAAACTTAAATTCCTCAGAGGGAATTAAGAGTTGTTACATTTATTTAATTTTTATACACTTAGAGCAAATTCTGGTATAATGATGGGACATTGTAGGGTGTATCTATTCATATATGGCTTAATAATCTTTCTAATAGTTTATGTAATCCACCACATTTCAGTATTTATTTTATAATCTCAAACGTGTATACAGTTTGATGATCAAGTACACACAAAAATCTGTTCACTCAAACTTCCACATCTAAATTATCTTAACATAATCTAATGTAATATATTATAATGTGCACGTTATATAAACATAAGTGATTCTTCACTGACTACTGGAAATGCTGAGATTAACAGGATACGTGGATCCTTAATATATGAAATGTCCATAACGCTGTATCTGGTGAACATTTTATTGCAGCAAAACTTCATCTGAAAGTGTATGCAGGCAGAAAATAGATATGAATTTCAGTTGATATATGAAATGAATGCATGGTATCTTTATTTGTGGAATTGATATATAGAACAAAGACTAATGTGTTTTGGATTTTGCTTGTCTTAGCCTTGTGGAAATCCCAACTCCACTTAGGAGGAATAGCCATACTTCAATTTCCCTGGAGTGGAAACTCCTGGATCTTCCCTTCTAGTGTCAGAAAATGTTCACCGATCTCATTTCATGAATTTGGGAAAATGGCTGCTCAATTGGAAGTTTCTGTGACTTCCTGACTTATTCATAATATTTAGAAAACTTTAAAGTTAAGTAAAGATTGAAACTTAGTTAAAAAACCATACCAAATTTATTTGTGAGTTTGAAAGAAAAATCCAGAGTTGTTTTTTTTTCCCTTTTTAAACTAAATTTTATTAATGATCAAGATATAAGGAATGTTGGTATGTTGATACTCCAGTGCTCTTCCTGTGTATTTTAGCTGCTCTAAGTAGTTTTAATAACAGGCTTGTTTGTCCTTTTTAGCTTTTGTTTTGCTCTAGCAGTTGAGCATTAAGATTGTCATCACAGTTTCCTCCTTCTTGAGGAACACTACTGCGACAGAGCTTTGAATCACATTGTTTCCCATAAAAGACACTCTACTACTTACACAGTGATTGTGCATTAAAAAGGAAATGTTCTTTTGAGAATGAACGCAAGATTTATGACATTCTAAGGTGACACCTCAACTACACATATTAACCAGTCTTAGAAAGAAACTAGGAGTGTGGGTTTCATTTATTTGTCCTTTTCTGGAATCCTAGTTTTAGATCCCTAGTATCTAACCTAAATTTAACCTCTTTTAGTTTAAAGCCACTTAATGTAGAGGGCAACTCCCCTGCCTCTCCTGCCTTACCTCTCTCCTCTGAAAAGCTTGTAGCCCTCAATCACAATTATTCCAGTTGTGCAATTCATCCCACCATGTTTCTGTGATAACAATTAGGTCATAGTTTCCTAATTGCACCAGTTTCCATCTTCCTTATTTCCTATGCTTATACCAATGCTGCATGCATTGGTGTAGAGGCAAATAATACATAATTACAGTTGTAAAACTACTAAATATATACAGGCAAGTGGGACCTAGTGTAGCATTTTAATTCTACCTTGCCAGTATATAAAGGTGAACTGCTGGTTAATACCCTTATCTTGCAACTGATAATGTTGACTAGTTGTTGCTGATTGGTTGGATTATCTGCAAAATATTCATGGTGTTTTGTTTAGCTGCATATAAACACATTTCATATTGATGTTCAAAGGAAGATGGAAAGGATAGAAACAGGGATTTCTTGGCCTTCTGGTTTGATTACTCAATGTATTGTCATGCATATGCAGGTGGCAAAATATGGATGCAGGGCAATAACCATTATGTTCATTTACTTTGTTGTTTGGGAAGCACAGATGTTAACTATATAATAACAAGGTGCTTCTTATTGTAACAGCCCTTCTGTTAGGTCCTCCTCCTACAAAGCTTGCTGTTTTGTTGTGTGCAAGACATTTACTGCTGGAAGCTTCTAACTATATTGTATAAATTTTTTTCATTAATACTATTTGTTACTTACCATCTTAAAGGTAGTGGTGGTGATTAAATTAGTTTTATTTGTTTTTCACTGGATATGTTTCATTTCAATTTTTGACACTTCATTACCAAAAATGTGTTCCCTTCCTGCCATGAACAGATACCTAACAAGCATATAGAATAACAGACAAACTCCAACTCTTTAAGGGTCTTGCTTCATCTATTATTTATAGTTCTATGAATTACTATTTATTCCTTTAGCAATCAGATACTCTGTTTGAGCATATGCTGGTAATGCAACTTCTTTTACTTTTGTACCTTAAATGATGTCAGTATACTGAATATAGTTGGATCAGTGTTTTTACAACTGTAATCTAAGTGGCTAAAAGATTTTGGGTCCTAGAATACAAGCAGCAAACTGAAGCTGAGCAGTTCAACAAAGGTCAGAGCTCCAGGGGAGAGAGGTTTTTTTTTTGTTTTTTTTTTTTCAAAAATATATAGAAATGTGTTTTTGTAATGTCTCTGATCATTGAACATTCCTTGTCCTTGAGTTATGAGGTCCTTAGAGCATCTCTGGAATCTCAGTGTCACTACTAACCATGTAGTTACATCTGCTTAAAATTAAAAATAAGGAAAGCAAATCCTCCTGGAGTTACCTAAAAGATGATGTATCTGGTAAGATATGTGGCTCCAAAGTTGCTGAGCCATGAATGACTCAAGTTCAATTATAGATAACTGTATGCAGAACTGAAAGTTTCAACTCTGAGAAATGCTTCAATACACTTAGCATTCAGCAGCTTGGTTAATGTCACCTGTCAGCACTGCAGCCCCTCCCTTGCTATAACGTGCTTGGTACACCAGCTTGCAACTTGAATACCAATTAAAAGTAGAGGTCCTGATTTTAGCCACCAAAACCATTGGATTAGTCCAAGGTATGAGAGACCCTCTCTTCATGATAGTGACTTCCCGTAAGAGCAGCATTCCTCTGGTACAGTAAAGCTGCACTGCACCCTTGAACACAGCCTTTAAGCCCAAAGTCATTCAGTGCACTGCTATGTGAGGAAAATGCAGAATAGGACACTTAATACAGTCAGCTTTGTTAAAGAGAGGTCTCACATTATAAATCTGTCATGGTTTTGTGATTTTCGTTTATTGGTATTCCACATCATAACATCATGTAGTGAATGTACCTGGTTCTCAGAAGAGAAGGACTACTACATTCCCCAGGGGACTTTTCTCCTCTGTTACCATTTCCGGCCAGAGGGAAAAGATAAAAACTTGCAGATCATGAGACCTCATCCTTTTTCCGCCCGTCTCTCGTCTTGGCAGCACCTCGCTCTCCAGCCATCTTATCGTCGGTAGTAGAGTAAGGCCTACCTTGATTTTGGGACATTCTCTCTCTCTGTATTGGATTTAGCTTAAATTGTAATTATATTGTATTATAGTGTGTTGTTTTGCATTCCGATATCTTATTAGTAAATTAGTTTGTTTCTCCTCAGATTGTTGCCGCTGTTCTTTGCTCTCAGGGCCATCTCCTTACCCTTTCTCCCTTTTCCCTTTTCCCGGGGCATGGGCCCGTGGATCCCCCATCCCATTTGTCACAGAACCGGGCCAAACGCCCATAAACCGCTGACAAATTCACAAGCCATTCAGGTAGCAGAGTAATTTGCATGGCATAAGCATTTATTTGTTTTTCCCTAAAGCTTAGAGGTATCTTATCCATCTGCTGGCTCATTCTAGCAGTATTACTGTCACTTTTCTGCATTACAAGTAAAAGTTACAGAGTTTGTATCGTTGTGCCTGTGGCTGTTCCTCTAGAGAGCTGGAATTGTTAGATTTAGTGCTAAAACCTCTGAAGATGTTTGTTTGTTTAATCATTATTATTACTTTGCGATACATCTAGAATATAAGCTATTTCTTAAATATCTCAACTAGGAATGTTGACTTGGTTTCTTCATATGTCAGAGAGATATGCAGATCTCAGTGAGTTAGCAGCACTGCTATTGTCAGGGTGCACTTAGTTCAGAAGGTTTTCTGAGTCTTCATGGTGGCACAATCTGTCTGAACCGAGTGAAAAAATCAAATAAAGAGGACAAAAACAACAAAATCAACAAATATTTTCTTGGAGCTGAGAGTAGAATGTTTTTCTCTGTTTGTTCCCTGTATCTTTGCAACATGCTGCTCTCTAGAGTAATAGATACAATTTTCAAAAAGAAATGGCAGTTCTTAAAGTGAAAATCACATCTATTTTCTTCTGTTGCCTTACCTGTTTGTATGTTTTTAATGTCTCTGCAGGCCCACAGTGACAATGAAATAATTTTCTTTTTCCTTAAATAAAATGTCAGCAGTTGACAATCTGTGATTCAGTGGTACCATCTTATAGTTTAACAGTTCTAAGTATAGAGGAGTGATTTCTTCCCCCTTTTGGCAGAAGTTGAAGTAATAAGTCAGATATGGGATACCCATAGCTAAAAGTAATCTCTGAGAGGTAGGAATGTCAAGACAATTTTTGGTAATAAACATTCCATGACCAGACATGCAATCCAGTTACGAAAATGACTGCTCATTGAATGTATGTTTTACAACTGTGCCACAATGACATTCACATACATGTGCTTTTCAGTAGCAGTCACTGTACTTTTAAAGGCACTGTGGACCTTAAGCAGCCTTGTGTGCGCAGTGTAGCTCCTGGTACTGTTGGTGTTTCTGCTAAAATACTGTCTTTCACTCTTGTGTTTAGCCTGCAGGCCGTGGCACATAACTGATTATTCACTAGCTGGTGACTTGCTAATGTTCCACTTGAGTGTTCTGGTTTAGTCTTTGCCAATAAATGTTTTCTTACCCCTTTGCTCCATGCCAAGGATACTATGCTGAAGCCTTTTAATTTAAGCAAAGTGATTTATTATATTGTTTGTTTTTCCCAGGTACCAAGTATCATACCGGCTTGTGGTATTTGCCAAAGTAGCTTTGCGTATTTTTTTTCTTTGTGTTCTCTGACACTGCATTACTTCTGTTTGATGACACTCTTCTGGTAGACTCTTGAATTCTCTGTCACAACTTGTTTTGGAAAATTATAATGCTTAGGTGAAAGATCACATCATACTCTTCCAAAAATCTGTTTTTATCTTCTTTGTCTGTCTTCTGATGGTATCTTATGTTTGTTCCAAGAGTAGTTGCAAAGTGATTTCTTTTGGTTCAAGATTTTTGTTGTAGGTGATTCAAAGTGTGCCTTCCCCCTTTTTTTTTTTTGTAGTTCTGCTGTTTAACTTCATTAAATCAGTAGAAACTGATTAAAATGTTCAGTTGTTCTCTGCCAACTGCATTTTGATCAGGCTACATTCTTATGTCTTTTGTTTGGTGTCCATCCCTGCAGTTTGTAGTGTTAACTAAGCCATCTACATTTGCCTTTAGTTCCAGAAGTTTAATTCTGTAACTGTACTTAATGGATGATTTTGATGGGCAACAAAGATGAACAAAAGTATGAAACTGCTTCTGCATAGCCTCTGTCTGGAAAAACTCTTAGCAGAATAGAGTAATGTTGAAACAGAAATCTCTACTGTCCCTGTGTTTCCTTCTTGGTTGATCACCTTGGCTTTGCTCATGAGGAATTCAAAACAATAGAGCCTATTAATAGACAAGTGGGAGAATATTGCATGAGAGAGGCTGGGCTTGCAGGAAGCAATTTTAAAGTACATACACAGACAGATACAATTCAAGTCTGAGTGTTTTATGTTTTTCTTCATTCCAAGTATGCCAAGTAGGTTTGCAGTATGTTTGATGTTCAAGGGGCAGTTGAAGTCTTAGATGGTTGTCTGAAAAAGTATTTATTTCCTTTTAATATCTAACTAAGCAGAGTGATCCTAATTTACTACAGAACTTACTTTTGTTTACAGGAAGGCATTGAATGTGCTCCTATTATAATTAACATGAGTCACACCTACGCAAAATCCTTCAGCCATCTGCCATAAGTCAGTAAATCCTTTTTTAATTTCCATTAATTCTGATGAAAAAAATTGAGGAAATCCACCCATCTGTTTAATAGAAGCATTATGTCCACAGGGAAAGCACATCAAGACTTTTATCGCTCTTAACTTTAGGAAAGGGTGTTAGGTTGGATGATGATACAGAACAATTTCAGTCATTGAAGAATCAAACTGCTTAAATGTACTTCCACTGTGAATGTTAAATTGAATATATATATTTTCTTTGAGAAGAATTTGAGTAATTTTTAAACTCTTTTGCAAGTTGGTTAATGTCAAGAGAAGAGCATAGACTCCTGTATTTGACTTTTCGCAAGCTGCTTTTTAGCAAAGCAGTGATAATATTTTGCACAGCAAGAATTGTAGTATACACATATTAAGAATAGTTCACATCTTTCATTATCTTCCCATACTAATTGAAAATATTTATTGAAAGTAATGTAATTTCTGAGTAAGATCTTTCTTTAACGTTCTTCATAGTTGTTCTCACTGCTGTAATTTTCTTTTCACATATGTAGTTTGTCTTTGTCGTAGAGGAAAAAAATGGAAGAACAAATTTGTTAACTTGACTGTGACCTTCACAGCTCCAGAATTACTTGTTCATAGTGCACCTGGCACATGTGGACTTCTAGCTTGACTGTTGAAGATTTATTTAAATTATTCTCAGGAGTTCCTTAGACCTGTCAGGTGCTCATGCACAGTCAGGATATAAATTAATATCCATTTGTAGTCAGAATGGCTGCTCTCAGAACCTGAAATGGGCCAAGGACTGTGGCTTATGACCAAAAGCTCCTACTTGTGTACCAAAAGGGTTGAACTGAGCTAATGAATGGGTAAGAATCCTTTGACTGCAGCATTGTCAGTACCCATGCCATGATTGTCACTATCTGGTCTCCTAGAGGAATGTGCTTTGATAATATGACCTTTCCCTTCTCCGAACACACTTTAGTGCCCATCTTCTCACATCAAAATCTTAAATACATTTTCTTGTCCAGTTACTTTTCTTCAATTTCTATATGCCCTCTGGCAACTGCTCAGTATCTGAGACTGAGTTTGCCAAGATGGTTCAGGGAAATCTCTGACAACTGGGCACTCACTCAGGCTCAGAAAGGATCAGCTTTATCATCAGGAGTGCAGACCCTGAAAACAGACTGTAATTCTTTTCTCTCTGGCGAGAGATTTAATTTACTTAACAGTGGAATTAAGGTCACTGAGACAGCGTCTTCTCCTTCATGATATAATTTCTCAATTACCTGGGGTAGATTAGAGTTGAAGGCATTTCTCTTTTTGGTGATACGTAGCATATACAAATGAATTTAAGGCATTCTTGAAGATGATTAAACGTGTTCTGCAAACTATTAAGCTGAAAAGTTAATTGAAGTATTGAATGCCTGCCTAGACAACTTTGACATGAGTGACCACTTTACATCTCTATTGTCGTGATTTAGGCTATTCTTGAAGCTGAAAGGTCCTTCTGAAAGAAGCTCCTTCACATCCACAACTCCTGGGAATAAATGTAAGAACTGTGTTTGTCCCAGGTAATAAGTTACTACATACTAACATATGTAGTATAAGTACTTCATAACCAGTTCCCACCTTCAGTAATATCTCACCTTGCATTACTGGCATTTTCTTCTGAAGGACTTGTAATTCTTGCTGGCGTATATTGAGCACCAGATGTCTTGCAGTCCAAGTTTTTGACCATCAGTGGACTTCTGAGGAATAGTGGTTTGTACTGAAACCTCTCACCAATCAGAACTGCCTTGAAGGCTTATACCGCATTTTAGCTGATTTACAAATGTAACTAGAAGATCACTTTCTCTGAGATGTGTATCAGGGCTTCTGGCTGTTTCTGTTTACTTTGACCCAGCAGTGCACCCTTGCTGTATTAGCTGTGGCTTAACGAAGATCGTTATTCAAAGGAAGGGCTCCATAGAATTGAGTGTTCAGGGCTTTGCTTGAACTGAAGTTTTGAATTGACATGCTGATGGTTCTTTAGAGATTTAAAGAAGCAACTTACCAAAAGATGTGTTTTTAATGAAGCATATTGATATTATGCCCTTCTTGCCCCCAAATCCTTTCCCAGCTAGAAAAGATAGAAATAAAGAGGAGTTGAGGAAAAGGGTTTAATTCTCAAGATAGTTTTGAGTGCATCTTTGCATTGTAGCAGTTAATTTGGAGAAGAAACAGGAAATCCTGCTTGCTCTGATGGACAGGCATCTGATGAACTGATTCACAAATAAATCTAGTCTTGCCCAGCAAATTTAAATCTGTGTCTTTCAAAAGAAAGTTATCTACGCAGTAGTGTGTATTGTTTTTGAATAAATGTCATTTCTTCCCTAATAGTAATGGACAAAATATCTTTAATTTCTTCTTTAAATTTTGACACAGCTTGAATAAATGCGTCCCACTTCGACAGAAGCCGGTGTTGTAACTTACTATTAATCACTAGATGTATTTTATAAAGTGTGTGTAGAATTGTATCTAGAAACACAGAATTAATATAAGATCAAATAGAAACAAAGGTCCTTTTAATATACATAAGTATATGAATAACAACATTTTCTACTGAAGGTTAAATGTTAAAGAGAAGGCTTAAAGAAAATGAAAGCTTCAAGTCTAAAAAAAAAATCAAAGATAAGAATTTAATTGCAATTGGTGAAATGCTGAAGAGTTGAACCTTTTTTAATAACACCTTTCTACATTAAACCACAGATGAGGAATAAAGTTGGAAGGCTGTACATCAGGACAGACGGTCACATCTGAGACAATACTAGATCAGCAAGCTTTTTGTGGTTGTACAGAGAAAATTGTCTAAAACGTTTATTTCTTTGTAGTGAAGCTAGAGTAAAATTTAATGATCTACTCTCCCTAGGTAGCTTTTTATGTGACTCTCTGTGAAAGGATGCCATGATCCAAATTTTATTTAGGGACAGCTTGTCAAAATATACTTGTATATATCCCATGACTTTTTCAGTTGCAGCATGCGCCTTGCAAAGAAGCTTAAACTGAGCTGATGTACACTTAGAATTTCTCTTGCATTGATTTACACAAAGATTGGCATGAGCAAAAATTCAGATACAAGCATGTGTGATGCTAAAGGATCATTAAAAGGACACTGAGTCTTTAATGTAAATCCTTTATAGCAGGTATTAATAATGCATGTTTGTCACAATAATTTACATTTGCCTCATCAATCTTGTAATACTATTGCAAGACAAGTCATAATATGAGTCATAAAATACCAGCAGCCGTCATGGCAACACTGAATATCCTTCATGTATAGCCAAGGGAAATACTGATATAGATCTTCATAGTACACTGCTCTCTTGCCCATCATGACTTTTCTGTCTTTGTCAGTGGATTCATTAAACATGAGGAAATTGAAAGTATAGTAACATTAAAGTAAATAGACTGAGCATTTGTCTCAGCTATCTGCAGGATTTCTGATTTCTATAAAAGCCTTTCTGAAATTCTTTCTAACCAATAGCTGATGAGATTAAAATCAATTTTAAAACCTAAAAGCACATTTTTAAGCCTGTACTTCAGTACAGTCGAAAAACAACCTGGAAGTGACACATGAAGCTGATGAGTTATTAGATTGATCGCAGACTTATGCTGGTGCCAGACTGGTATGCTGAGGTAACATTCTGGTGTAGATTCAAAGGCAAATTACTTGGTTCCTCGCTTGAGTTTCAATTTATAAATCTTGTTTTTTGTTGTTTATTGCCAAACTAGTGTATTTCCTTGCTTCTGAAGAAACAAAAGAGAAATTGGAGAACAGATAAAAAAAACTGTCATGTTTAACCTTGTTATTAATTTTATTAACTTATTATTTGTCTCCTTCATAGGCCAGCTAAAATCAAGTTGCATCATTTAGACTTTGTGACCTTGGTCCCTCATAGCTCGGATTTCTCTGAGTTGCTCTACCTTATACTGTAATCGTACCTCAAAGATGAATAGGCCTTTAGAATGTGAGGGTTTTTTGCTGGTTCTAAAAAAAACTCTTTGTAATTTCCTGATAGTGTGGTTTCTCAGGACTAGCCTGATTTTGCCTTGGCCTGATTTTACTTGTTTCCAAAATTGTATAGTGTTCCTGGCTTTTTAAGCTATGTCAGTGGCATATATGGATGATCTTTGCTTAACAAACTATAACCTCTCCTTCAACAGAAGCTGGAGAAATAATTCTCCATTTTCAAACTTAATCTTGTTACTAGAAAGAATAAGCAGGCTCTGATAGTGAAACATAGAGAAATAGTAAAATAGTCCAAGCACCATATGAAATAACATAAATTAAAAAGATACTGAGACTGAAGAGAAAGAACTTGTGACCATGTTGGCAGGATGCTCTTGGCTCCTTGTAACACTCTCTCCACTGCACTGTTCTTGAAAAAGACTGTAACCATAGTTATTGAAATTTTACGTAGAGGAAAAATGGAAGGATAAGCATAATGTAAATACGTCAGAAAGATGCTAGAACATTTTAGGATAAATTTTGTCTGTTTCCGAGGTTTTTCTGAATTACTTAAATTGGGATAATGCTGTTTGAAATGCTCATTAGAATAAAAATAAATATGTAGTTCCATATATACAATTAATTTTCCTATAGAAGAAGTCTAACTGAAAATCTTCCTAAATTATCTTTGCACTGAAAGTGCTAAAGCTGAAAAAAAGGAAGTTGTCAGAATACGTGACTGAGGGGAGGAAATAGAAATGGAGACATAAAACCATCCCTTCTAGCTGCAATGCTTTTTTAGTTTTTCTTAACCCACTCTTGGGACCTCACCTTCATAACAATTCCTCATTTTTGAGAAATCTTTACAAAAAGGAAGACTGTGATTTAATATAAATAATTTAGTCTTCTTCGACTTTATTTTTTAAACAATCTCTGATATAAACTGTCAGAGAAACAAAAGCAGAACTCTCTATAGATTTGTGGCTAAGCTAGCATACTATCATTATATCCCTCCTGGATTTGGAATATGTTTTAATTGATTTTTTTTCTTCCCAATGTAGACTTAGGTGTTTCATAGTTTTCATAGTATCACTATAAATACAGCAAAACAAAATTTGTCCAAGCCCTGTGGGAGGAAGACTAACTTCAGTGGTTGGGTTAACTCTACTAGAGGGGCAAAATAACATGCTGCATTCAACTCCTGTCTCAGTCTTCATTTTTAGTAATGTCTGCCTTTGAAGCATGCTGGTTTTTTTTTTTCTCTCATATTTTCTTTAATAACCTAGGAAGGGCAAGGTTATCTTATTAATGTTGCATGTGAAATTTTACTTGTGAAACTGAAGGCTTTTTTTTTTTTTAATCTGTTTATCCAGGAAAATTGTAGTAAAAATTACTTGTTTGGAGTATAATGCCCTCCTCTCAAACTCTGAACCATAGATCACCAGTCTTTAAATGAAGACCTTCAAGTTGTTGTTTCTCGTGTTATGTTTGAAACTGAATTGAGATCAGACCATATCTGTAGTGATTTCCTCAACCTGTGTGTGGGAGTGTCTGTACATGTATATATCCAATTAGTTTGTGCATAGATATGGTGTCATATCTTATTTTGGATTAATTTTAATCCAAAATTAATGTATTACTTTTGTTCCATGGAATACCATTTGTAGTTTTGCAGTGAAGCATTTTGGCTAATCAGATTGTTCAGACTTCGTTCAAAATGCATGTAGAAGATGAACAGTAGTCTTGCTGTGTGTCTATTCAGTTAAAAAAAAAACCATGATTTATGTTTGTATCAGTTCTGAAATACTTAAAGTTGTTTGTATGTAGTATTTTCCAGGAAAAACTAGCAGTTTCATCTGAAAGAGCTGATATTTTTCCTTCAGAATTTAAATAATGTCTTTAAGGAAACTGTGCTATATAGATACACCTTGGCTCCAGATCATAAAATATATAAGAATCCAGTTGTGTATCAGGAGCTGGTAACTTCTTTTGTGCAGATACAGATGCCACATAAATATTAATAAGTTTTGATAACTCTTTGAAATAAGAGTTATTCTTACTTTGTAGATGGAGATGCTAAGGCAAAGAGAGGTTAAAGTACCTGCTTTACCTGTGAAAGCCATGAATAACTGGGAACAGAAGTCAGATGGTTTGACTTCAGATAATTTATTAAATTATAATCTCTCCTTCCTTCTCTCTCTACACAAGTATTTTCCTCAAAGCGATGAAATGCAGAACCTTAAGAGTTGAATTTGGTTTTAAGGAGTGACTAACTGTTACCCAAGTTGAATCTTTAATATTCTTCTGTAGACAATAAGAATAGTGATGGTGTTGTATTGCTAAGTTTTCACAAATAGCTAATTAGTTTTGATGTATACCTTATTCTCTGGCAAATTAAGTAAGTTGTCAAATATAATTTTTTTCCTGTATTATGGACAAATATCATTGTTCAAAACTGTCAAAGATGGCAGTAGCACTCAATTTCTAATTTCCTACTGTTTCCTAGGTAACTAGAATACAGCTGCAAAACTGCTGTGTCAAATGGAGAGAAACTAACAGCCAAACATTTCAATTTTTCTCCTATTCTGGAATTTGAATTAAGTAAATCATAGAACTAGCACTGTTTCAGAAATTACAAGGCATGGGACAGGAGAATGGCATTCTGATTTTGTAGTGTGTTTTTGACTTTTGGTTTTCTGTACATCTTCTAAGATTCCACAGGAAATGACAAAAAACTTGTAAAATAAATCACAGCGGTGTTTTTTTTTTTTTGCAACTTTGCTGTGTAGTGGGATCAGTCTTTTCCGTGAATGAAACAAGCAAACAAAAGAGAACAAGAAAAATAAAAAATTACCATTATTGTTTTCCAGGACTTCAGAAATCAATCATTTGTTTGTGCAGTAAGCTCAGTTCAGAAATGAAGAAGCAAAAAAAAGTATCAGAGAACTGAATTAAATTATGGAGTTATGCTCAATGAATAGATTGCTTTTACATGTAGATATATGCAATTTAGTCTCTTTAACATTGAATGTTTTTGTGTTATTCAAGATTTCATAAGTTATATAAATAATGATAATGAAATGATACTTTGATAATTAATGTTGACTGACACAGTCTGATTTACTGGGGAGGAGCTTTAAGAATATATATTAAGAATTTTCTTTCAAAACCAAAAACCAAACTAAAACTGTGATACTTTTTGTTTGTCTAAATGCATTGGTATAATTACTGAGATAAATCTGGAAATGTGTCGACAATCTGAAAGTCTGTTATGGTGAAGTTCATTTTGTATCCTGACAAATCATCATTTCTGGTTTTGTTATAACCATCTTTGGCTTTTGTAGTTCTGGGTGTGATACAATTTACAGCATGTTTCTTTCTCCATTACATTAAGATTAAGCATAAATTACTTTTCCTCTCAAGGTTGTCATACTTAATCCCTGCTTGTCATTTTGTGTGCCTTTCAGACAACTATTTTGCGGGTTATGCTGATTAAGTTAAACACAAATAGTGCAGCTCTCCTAGTTCTTTCTTGTGCTGCTACTCCAGCCTAGAGGTGCTGTTCTATACATCAACAGAGCCTCGTTCTTGTAACTGAAACATCTACTGCAATTATATCTGTTTTACAAGATGGTTTTAAATCATTAAAAAAAACCAACAACAACAAAAAACAAGAAGTGATTTTCTTCTAAAAGGTGCTAGCAGTGTTTTCATAATGAGGACTGGTTTTCAAAGAAGTTAGTGAAGCACTGAAAGAATCAGACTGATCTATAACATAGATGACAAGCACAGCAGAAGCCAGTGGACTATCAGGGCTGGGACTGTAATTCTGAGTCAGGTTGATTTGTAGAGTGAAAAGGATCACTTGAAGAGCAAATTACAGCTGTTATCTTATAGACATGATCAAAGCAACCCCATAAAGAACATTGGCTTTGCCACTGTTGTTGAATTGAAAATAATCCTCTACTGAAGATAGGTTAACAGAGTCATGAAGTTGCTTTGTGAACTGTATTCACCTTGTTTGCAGCTGGTTGAAAATCATAGAATGGTTTGAGCTGGAAGGGCCCCTTAAGACTATCTAGTTCCAGCCCCCCTGCTATAGGCAGGGGCATCTCCCTCTAGACCAAGTTGCTCACAGCCCCACCCAGCCTGTAAAACTTCTTCCATAACCACAAAGTCTTGAGTAAGAAAGTTAAATCTTTAATATTCTAATGAGTATTAGCATAATTATTGTCTTCATAGATGCAAGAACCTATTTTCAATTCTTGATCACTCATTATCTTCTAGTTGGGTTGGTGGGGGTGAGCATTGCTTCTTTTATAATTAATTTTCCATTTCTTTTTCTAACTCAGACCTTTCATGACTTAAGGAGATACTCTAAAAAAATCTGGAATTTTACTGATTTTATTACAAAATAAACTGCTTTACTTGTTCCATATCACTAAAGTAAAAAAAATTTCTTTGCAAGCTTTAGAATAACAGACTGAGAACTGTTTGATCAAAAACAAATTACTGGGGATAAAATCTAGATGTAATAACTAGGTCTGAGCAGTGTGTTATCTAACAAGTAGGACTTATGTTCATTTTTTCCCGAAAGTATGGGTAAAAAGTTGTCTAGGGGAGACAAAGTGTTGCTTCCTTTCCTGGCCCAGTTTTCTGGAGTTCACCCAAATGAATTAGTCTGCTGAACTGCTGTCTTCCTTCCCCATCACCTGGAGCTTGGATCCATTCAGATGGCAAACTTTCCTCACTACAGCTCCAGAAGGGTTACAGAACTCTTCTGTTTCCCTACTGAGAATTCCTGTATTATCCCTGAAAAGCATCCACATAGTCAGTTTTACAAATTGTATGTCCTCAATCTCCATGCCTCTGGCAATTAAAGGACAAATATGTGAATACTATATGTAGCTGTTGCTTAAAAGTTTAATTTTGCTTCCCCTCTGTTATAACATTTGAGTTTGTCAAATAGTTACTCCCTATTACATAGCTTTTAGAAATAGAAGGTATCCTAGAATGTTTTGAATTCTTACAAATATTTTTTTATACCTGCACCATTTAACTTCCATCTCAAGAGGCCTCCCCTTTTCATATCTGAGTTTCACTGTAAGGTTGTGAGAAGCATGTAGGAACTTTTTCTCTCTACCATATGAAATGGTGATGAAGGTACATAGTGATACAATGATGTTAAATGCATTGAAGTGGTAATCTCCAATTGCATAAAAATAAAAAACAATTGTTTAGGCAATTTCTGTGAGATAAATGTTTGTTTGTCCTTT
This sequence comes from Numida meleagris, assembly GCF_002078875.1. NCBI lineage: Eukaryota > Metazoa > Chordata > Aves > Galliformes > Numididae > Numida > Numida meleagris. Next base: position 27,411,997 of record NC_034412.1, on the reverse strand, counting down.
ATATTTGTATTTTATAAAAAGAATTATTAGAACACAGCTTTATTTGCTAATCAGCATGGCATATTTCTGTCACATTGGAGTTAACAAATAGTACCCAACTGTCCATATTTTTCTGCGATGAGTACATGGTAACTATGCACGTTTACATACCTGATTTTTATGAAGGTTATCTCAAATGAAAAAAAACCTAAATAGTTTATCTATTCAATTTAAAATATAAAGCATCTGGTATAATAGAATACCAGAAGTAAATTACATGGTATTTCAAAATAAATAGCAGCTGTAATCATTGACTGTAATCATGGTACGCAGGACATTTGTTGTAGCAATTTTCATTTCATAGAAAGACTTGATAATGAAAAGATGAAACTAGATCTTAGATCTTATCCTAGATATCATTTGTTTTCCCCTTGTGAATCCAGATTTTCTTGTTCATAAGTTTCATCTGTCCAGAACATGAAAAGCTAAAGCTGCTTTATGAACACTCAAGTGCAATTTCTACTTTCTGAAGTCAAATGTTATTGTGAAATATATTCTTTGGAATATATGATTTTCTAACATATTTTCAGTTTTTACTGCATATATTGCTCTGTGATGTTATGGACGTTTACACAAACTGCTTTCCCAAAGGTCGCATTTCATGAGATCTTCAGGTACCCCTTCTCAGAGTGACTTGAATGAGAGAAGTACAGGCTTAAAACTGTTCAGACTTTCCTTAGCTTTGATACACAGAAGATTTTATCTACTCAAAATATCTAGAACAGTAATTATTTTTGGCCTTTATCTGAAAACCAGATAAGGAAATGCTACGGATAAAGATACAGCAGAACAAATTCCTTGCCTCATAAAGCAACCCTCTTGATGTTGTTACAGGGAGTTAATACTCTCCTCTTTTATCCTTATTTTTTAATTTACTTCTCCCTGTTCCTAACAAATCAAATTCAAAATGAGCTTGTGTTGTGTGTTTCCTTTTCAGGAGATAAATGCAAACCTACTGAATACAGCAAAGTGAAAAATATGTTATTGGATCTTCAAAATCAGAGATACGCTGCACAATCAGAAGATAGAAATGTTGGTGAGAAAGTGGCTTTAAGGAAACTTCTTGTAGATCAAATGTTTCACTATTTTGATTCTGACAGCAATGGACTTGTGGACACAAATGAATTGTCTCAGGTAAGATTTAGATTTGTTTCCATTAGCACAGTAGATATTCACTTGCTATTGTCCAGTCTTGATACAGGGAATACCATGTCTCAGGATGCTTTCACTTTAGAAAGTATATGTGTATCTCTGAGGTGGAAAACTTCATTCAAATATTTGGAAAAATGTTAATTAATCAGAAATTGTGATAATTATTGAGAAACTTGAATACAGTTACTTTAAATATACATGAGGAGGAGCAGAGTATATTATAGTTTGCTTTGTCTATTAAATATTCTCTTGCCTGCTGCATGTAATCTTGAAGTCCAAATGTATTTTAAGAGTTAAAAAAAAAAAAACAACAAACAAAAACCAAAACAGTATTTTAAAGCAATTCAGTTATACTAATTGAGTTTCTACTGTGTTTCTAAACAGCGAGCTTTATTAACTAATTGCAGATTTATACCAATAATGGTTGCACCCGTAGGCATGACAGGACTAGCTATAATCTACCTAAGAAGGCTAACTCTATGACAAATGTTGTCATGGCAAATGTATCTTGATTGACTGGACAGTATAGAATTCAACTTCTGAGAAACTGTCAAAACCCATCAAATTTGATAACACCAAATACTAGACAGACACTAAAAAAAATGTGAGAACATTTTTAGTTTGAAACCTCTTCCCCTTGTCTTATCAAAGCAGATGCTGCTAGAGCATCTGTCCCCTTCCTTCTTATAAGCCCCTCTTTAGGATTCTGACAGGCTGCTCTCAAGTCTCCCCTGAGCATTCTCTTCTCTAGGTTGAGCAGCCCCAGCTCTCTCAATCTGTCCTCCTAGGGATCATTTTGCTTTGCAGTGAGTGTGGGTTCTCTCACTGCATTTTATCTTCTATGTGTCCAACTAGCTTTACTCCTTTATGTAAAATTGAGAGTAATCAGAGGCTTGAAATGAAGGCATCTACTACAAATGTATTAAAATATTTTTTTATCTGAAATTATGGAGTTTTTGCCTTAGCATATTGATGCCAGGGGAAAAATTTGACACTTCAGAAAAAGTAATATAATTGCTTTTTTATTTTAAAAAAATGCCATTTCAAGTCTGAAAATGTTTAAAACATCATGGATTATAGCAATACACTTTAAAGTTGCAGACTATTACTTACTTTCTTTCATTTGGACAATTCTGGCATCTGAGTGGGATTTTTTCATGGCTCTGTAATCTCATATAAAACTCAAGTTCAAAAATACATCTTGCTTCATTACACAGTGTAAATGTCAGGCAAGGTAGTCTACAATAAAGATAAGAAAATGATAGGATTGTGAGGCTCCATACAGTTTAAATAAACTTGTTGTTCACCTGAATGCTTCTGTAATCTGACTGCTTTCACTACTGGGCCTTAATCATTTCACATTCTAATGTCCAAACACTACGCTGATGACATTTGGTACTGTTAGAACTTTTTGATTAAGTTAACCTTGTAGCCCATTCTGTTTTGACAGGTAAATACAAAGAAGTAAAAATTGCTTTTCTACCTCCAATTACCTTGCTAGATTTCCAAAGACCATATTGCTACTGCTTGCTTAGGCTTCAGGGTGATCCTGGAATTTATGAGCCTGCCTTATCCACAGCAAATCCTGCCTCTTTTCAGATAAAATGCTTTCCAGGGTATGCTTATGCTCATTTAGGTACAGTCTGGATTCTTGTTTTTAGATTAACTACTTTATATTTGGCTCTGTGAAACCACAGATCCTTTCTTGATAACATCTAATCATCTGATCCATTTCCTTCCATACGTGGCGCTATCCTTCTCCGCATTACTATTCACCTCACCCATATATGCTAGCTGCCAATTTGTTCTTTGTATTTATTTTAAATGATTGAAATAGGATGAGTCACAAGACCTCCAAAATACCATTTAATTCCTTATTGACACCTGTTTTTTTTTCAAGTTTTGCAATTACTGACATATTTATTTATTTATTTAAGCGATACATACCTTATTGATACTGCATATGTTGGTTGGTTTGTTTTTGTTTTCTCATAATGACACACTGTGTGAAATACAAAATACTTTCAAGAAGATATGTTTAGCAATGTACCTTTGCAAATTAAATCCCTAGAATAAGTAAAAGAAAATAAAAATGGATTTTTCTGGCAGGCTGTATTTCTTAGAAGTTGGTGTTTTAAAAAGTTGTGGCAGCATTTAGCAATACAAAATGTATTCAGTCTTCAGTTGTGGATTCCACTGTTTATTTCTTGAACTGAATTTTTATGTCATAATATATCCCACCTTAAGGAATTTTACTGATAAGTGAGTATCTGTTAAAAGGTTCTGTCAACAAGACAAATATGGTGAGTTAGGGACTCCTGAGTACAGTCAGTTTGATCCTCCTGATTTTAAAACACTCATCACTGATGTTTTCTGTTTGCTAATAACTTGATAAGTAGTCAGTTTTCCTCTACTATGGCCTTATGCAGGTTATAATTTCTTATCACAGTCAATCTAATCTAACTCCAGTTTTCTACTAAAGCATGTAATTCCGATTTCATTTTTCAAAATCCAGATCCTCATACCCTAATGCCTACTCTGGCCTGTGTCTCTTGTGATAGAAGGGGAAAAATCAAATGAAACTCTGCAAAGATGAGTTTTTCTTCCAGAGAATTAGGGAGTGTAATCCCATCGCGTGTGGAGTCTATAAATGGGTGGATCTGCAATGGTTGGAACAACTCGTCAGCAGCAAATAGCAGTTAATTAAGACTAATCATGATACAAAATCACTTCTTGACTTGCTAAAACTTGTCCTCACAGATGTTTTGGGGAGTTCTGCATATTGATTAAAACTGAGTGAAATTTCCAAAGAAGCCCGAACTATATTGCTATGTTTAAACAAGCACTGAATCTCATATCTATTATCTAATGTTGAGCTTGCTGAAGATAAGAATTATGGCAAATATGCCAGATAAATGGTAGCTATCCACAGTATCATTCTTGGAAATATTGCAATCATTTGGACTAAACATTTATCAATTATTATTTTTAATGGTTATTGCTATTTTGAAAATAAAATTGAACAATTATCAGATGAAAAACATCACAATAGATTTCAGCTCAAAGGATGGAATCCAATAGTATTAATGTACACCTTAAGATACAGGACCATAGTTGTAAGTGTTGGTGGACTTCTGGTTTTGTTTCCTCATGGTATGTGTAATGTTAAATCCTTGTTTGTTAAATCCTGAAGCTAATGGGAGTGAGTGTTTTAACCAATTTTAGACCAGCTTTTATGAAAAACAAGCAAAACAGCAGTGCTTCTCACCCTCCAAGTGTAGCATTTCCATGAAGCAGCTGTGATTCAAAGTACATTTCATGGCTTGAAAGCTCAGAGATTTCATTTACAGTTAAAGATACAACAGTGTGTTGAAAACTTTAGTCTTACTTCTTTAACTACAGAAGACTTGTTATTAATTTTTCCCAAGCTACATTTTTGTCCTTCATGTACCACCTGTAAGATCTACTCAATTTAGTTTTCCTTAGTTCAGTTTACTATAAACCTAATAAACGGGCTTTTAAAGTATGAGGAGTAGCTAGCACTAATGTTCAGGTAGCATAGTATGCCTCTTTAATTAATAATAACTAAAAGTTGCTTTGTGTTAGTTTTTCTTATCTTTGTGAATGGTTTTTGTAATTTCTAATATGCTAATAAGGTTATTGTCTTTTAAAAATATGTTTATGTTAGCATACAGTAAATAACTTATATGAGGAAAACATATTTGTCCTTTCTCTTCTCTGTAATACTCCTATTGTTCTCTTTGATACATTTAGACATTTTGTATTTACATGAATAATAACTGAATCCATTATTTTCTATTCCTGCTGATTCCTTTGCAGTACAACTGAAACACAAAAGCCTTTGTATCACTTGATTTTTCAGAAGCTATCACATAATGCAAATGTAATAGTTTTTCCCAGTTATTTTGGGGGACTGAGGACAGGAGGTATAATTATTTTACAAATGAATGAACTGTATTTGCTTTCACTTTTCTGTGTCTGATACAAAACTGTGCAGCCATCAGGTGATTGGTTCTTTCAGATACAAAAATGTTGTTATACATGCACTATGTAAAATGAAAATTCTGAATATTTGCACAAACAAACATCTTAAATACCTTGTATGATATCCAGGACTTCAAACATAAGTGTTGCACAAATTAAAGAATGCTTCTCATGGAATTCATGTGAGTGAAAATCTAGTAGCTGTTAATTATGAACTGTTTACGAAGTGGATGTGCGCCCATAATGAAACAGTGGTCTTTTCAGGTCAACTACTTTGTTAACAGGTTCTTGGGAAGATAATAGGCTTTTCAAAAGCCTCTAAGAAGCTGATAACATTAGTAGGGCAATCGGTGTTTATTTTAGTTAATTTTGAAAATGTCTGAATTTTTTTTTTGTGGTTAGGAATTACTGAGAGGAAAAAGTCGTGCATACGTGTGAAATTATCTTCTCATGGATATTCAAACATTTCTAAATCACCATTCATAAATATGAACAAGTTAAATCAGCTTTATCATTCACAGCTACTTTCTAGTGCTTCTGTCTAACCAGATCATATGTATTTCTACATATTCTGAATTTTTTTTAATAATCTCAGTAAGTCTGTTTCAAAGATATAAACACTAAAACTGCAATAAATAATTACAAAGTAACTGGAAAATCCCTGACTTCACACAGTTTCAGTTCTTTGCCGCGTAGCAACCTTAAAATGATCTATTAAATGATTATTAGAAATAATTAATTATACCAGAGAACTCTAAGAGCCCAATGTAATTTCATGGTTATAATTTTCTTGTCAGGTAATAAAACGGGATGAGCTTGGCAAGGATCTGTCTGACTGCTCTCTGTTCGATTTGCTGAAATACGATGATTATAATAGTGACAAGCACCTAGGTCTGGAAGAATTCTATAGAGCTTTTCGTAAGTACAAAGATTAGCCTACTCTTCTTTCAGTTTTCTTTCCCATCTCTTGCTTTGTCTTTCTGAAATGGCATTTTTTATTTTTTAGATTTTGATATGTCAAGGTGCTGTACTTAAACAACGGGTGTAATTTAGCAGTCATGATTTTATGACTCCAATGGAAATCAATAAGAGATCCATTAGTGTCCATATTTCTGAGGGATTTTGGTAATGGACAATTTGTAGATAATCTTCCTTAATGCCAACATGCGTTAAAAAATCTTTGTTGTGCACTAGTGAAAAGAAGTGCAGTTGGGATGCTGTTATAGAAGAAAAGGTAGAACATTTCCCTGAACCCTTTCTTACTGAGTGCTGGTAAGTAAAACCAGTTGTGATAAACCCAGCAACAAATGTAGTGTGTTAATTGGTGCTTTAGGATTCAGAGGGATGTACTGATTTGTAATATACTGTTGCCAGGTGCTTGTTCTCTGAATTCCGAAGGTGACTGAGATAAATGCTTATAGTACGTATGAACATCTTAACATATCCACAGGGATACGAATCAAAATGATATTGAGGAGGAGAAAGAAATAGGATGATTTCTAGTCCAATATTCATTCCTTCATATAAGGTACATATTCATTACATTGTTTAAAAATAAAAGCTCAAAAAACTTCCAGTTCATTGTGTGCCCAACAGCCAGAGGAATGTGAAATACCTTTAATGGCTGTAATTATGGCACAATGAATGCTCTTTCAATAAAAGAAAAAATTAGCTCTAGTTCCACTGCATTTGGTCTTCAGAGAGCTTGAATTTAGTCTTTCTAATCTACATCAAAAGTATTAACAAAAATTACATATTGCAGTGAAAGTGTACCAAATGAAACAAAACTAAAATTAAATGACAGCCTTCTGGTCATTAGACTACTACTCTTACAGCAAAACAAGCTGAAACCAAGCACACCACAGAAGCCAAGCCAAACTCACAGTGAACATGACAGCTCCAGTCCAGGGGTGTGTGATGTGACCTGCTACCAGCAATGGGAAGTTCTGTATTTGTGAATACAAAAAATTAATATGGACAGGGAGCCGAATTCATGCAAGAAGCACTCACGTGGCATTTTCCATCATTAAAGTACCAAGTTAAAATCAAACTAAGCATAAACTCTTTTTTTCTTTAAAAAAGTAGGAATGCAGAAGAGATTTATTCGAAACAAAATAAGAACTGTTCCTTTTTCAGAATTCTCTTTGGGTATTTCACTGTTTAAATTTTTTATCCCAAAATAATATTATGTTGTGGTAGCATGTATTAGGATTGTGAAATTATTACTTTTCACTGTTTGATTTTTGACCACCTCCAATGTTTTTAAATATGTAGAAAAAGCAATCCAAGTAATCAAAATATAAGCGGTTCTTTTTTTGAATACTTCTCATAACTACATCTTGATTGAGATATTGTAACTGAGCAATAGAATTGGCAGGGAATAATTTTGATTTTTTTTTTTATTTAAAGAAGTTTAAGAGACATCTGTTACTCTAACTAAAAAATGCTTTTCTTACACCTTCCACAGTTTTTGTCCCTTGAGCTGATAGCGTGCATCTCTCCATTTTTACATTTTTCATCACCATATTTTAAATCTAACTACCAATCTCAATGTAATACCTGATGCTCCCAGTGGGTTTGTCTCTATACCTATTAGCAGGAGCATGATACATTTGAGAACTGTTGAAATCCTCTCATGCTCACTGAAGGCTGTCTGCCTAACAGCTGGAATAAGATTTATTGTTATTTATGGTGAAGGGCAGTAAAGAAAATTTGGGTTCATAATACTGGAGAAATGGATCCTATGCAAAAATGCAGTGCAGAATTCAGTTGTTTTATTCCTTGTTTTCTTTTTTCAGGCTTTATAAGTAATGAATTGCTTAGTTAAATAAAAAGGGAATGAAAGAAACGGGAAGTAGTAGTTCCAGTGTCTTGTACAAGACAATTAAATGGGCACAGAAATACAAACACTGGGTCATGGAGAAGGAGGTGGGATATTGGTTCACCGCGGTTTGTGGTAATTCCTAAATCATTTCATAAGGATACTTTAGAAGTAACTTAAGTACAAAACATACCAGAAATAGTAAATTATATTCTTATGACGTATATTTGAATGTGATGAAGACTAAAAAGCTCTCATTTCTAACTATAGGTTTTAAGTGATCTTCTCTACCTTGGGCAGGAGAGTACTATGCAAAAGAATCAGGAAATTCAGAAAGCTGAAAAAGAACTGAGAGTGGGCACTAGGGGTATTTGTGTCATCAGCTTGAGCCTGTAAAGGAGATGGTTATAATCAAGCATACCGTGCACATTTCTAGCTGTGATTTTAACTGGTATTTAAAAACACTTCAATAGGATTTTGATCTTTGAACCCAGCTGCGCAAAATTAAAAGCTATTGTCACTATTATGCTGAGCAGCTTGCTCTCTTAAAGTTTTTTTCTTTTTAAAGGATTAGGCAATTACATTTTATTTAAATATGAATGCATATCTATGAGCTTTATTATCGGTACTGCCGCATTAGCACTTGCAGGTAAGAAATCTTTTTTTTTTCATTGGCATAGTGAATTAGAAATGTGACTGTCATCTGAAGACTGTAAATTTAGAGTCAAGTATGACTATAAGCCTTACTGCTTTATCAAGAACTTGCCACAGGCAACAGGAAGCCTATTTTTTTTCTTCTGCTGGTAGAAACGGAACCACCTTAAGGGCAAAATAAATCATTGACTGTTGTAAATGCATTAACATACATATAAACATATATGTATACACATTTTTAAATGGTATATACATATCTGTATGGTATATATATAATATAAATTGCATATATTCTGTGAATTATTTTTGTCAATCTCATTTTGTTTGCAAAATGAGTAAAAGAGATAAGAAGGATAACTTAAGGTTAAAATATAAGCAGTGGTATAAAAATTCCTTTATCTCCTTTAGAAGATCAGATGCTGAGGCAGTAACAAAGAAGGAAAATACTTGAGAGGGTGAACTGCCTTGGAAGTATGCACTGAAGTCCCAGTTTGCAAAATGTTACGAGAATGTGAAGGTGCTTACTGGCTTGTGTAGTGTTTTACAGGCAAGCAAACTTGATGCGGCTTCTGTCAGCTGCTTTCACGTATATCATGAGCTTGTTTTTGGTGCCATGGCATATATCCACTAGATATACTTACTAGATGTAATAAGTTCCACTAGATCAATAGTGCATATAGAATGGTACTGAATAATTATTTCCATTAGGATAAGATAAAATGGAAAATTCAGATCTGCTTAGTTCTTATGAGCATGGGACTGAAGGGAATCATCCTGAACGTACCGGTCAGTCCTCCACTGCCCCAGCTGTGCAATGTAAAATTGTGTTCTGACATTGGTTCAGCTCCATCTTAGCATTTTGTTTTGCTGGTTTGTTTTCCCTCACCACACAGTCCTAAACTAAAAGATTTTATATAAGAGAATGTGTTTTTAGTCAGAGCAAGATGTATTTAACTTTATCTGAAAGGGTGGCTGAAAGTATAAGATGCTGAAGCCAAACAAAAGGTAGAAGTAGAGGATACAGATTCTTGAAAGCTTTTTCTTCTGTAAAATAAAACTCAGCTGATGCACTTTTTGTATTTCTCAAGGATCTTCTGTCTTTATGTAATGTCTTCCATGCTATGAGGATAATACTGTGTTTGCTGCACATTCAATCTGCCTGTCTTCTGTTGCGCTTTTCTAAAATAAATAATAATTTTCTCCTTTGTAGTACCTTAAAAAATGAAATTTCAAAGCAAGTACTTCAAGTGGCCTTCATAGTGGCTTACAAAATCTTGAGGGATACTAGAAGTAAGTAAATAGCTATAAATTATTCTGTTTAATCACTCAACAGAGTGTAGATACATATGTTGGCGCTTCTGTGATCACAGTAGAAAGAATTATGGTGATTGAGATATTTCTGAATAGAACTGATTGAATACAATGAATATAAATTACAATTTTATACTAAATAAATGCTTTTTGTTGGTCCTTTACAATAATAGAACTAAATGCTGTAACAGCTCATAGTCTGCATAAAATCGAGGAAAAAATGGTACTTGCCAAAATTTTTTAGATTAATGTAGAACTATTTTTGTTATCTTATGCTCCAAAAAGGAACCATGAAATTAAACACTAAATACTTAACTGAGTGTAAAAATTGCCTCTAGATGTACAAGAAATTATCAGAAAGCACTGGCTACCAAAAATGAAATAAGACCTAATTTTATTAGTCCTTAGTCTAACACACATTTTTCAGTTTGACAGGAACTGCACGTTCTACCTCAGCTTGCAGTTGTACATTGAGGTTCCACTCAACATGATTAACAACATCCTAATGTGTTGTGTCGCTATGATTCAGAATGACAGATACTGCTACTGTACTAGCTATTGCTTCCTATGTAGCATGTATATTAGCTACGTATACATATATGTAAGTTCAGCAAGACCAAGTGCTGAGTCCTGTACTTTGGCCACAACAGCCCCAGGCAACACTACAGGCTTGGAGCAGAGTGACTCGAAAACTGTGTACAGGAAACGAATCTGGGGGTGTTGGCTGATGCTCGGCTGAGCAGGAGCCAGCAGTGTGCCCAGGTGGCCAAGAAGGCCAATGGCACCCTGGTTTGTATCAAAAATAGTATTGTCACCAGGAGTAGGGAAGTATCATCCCTCTGTACTCAGCACTCATGAGGCTGCAGCTAGAGTGCTGTGTTCGGTGTTGGGCCCCTCTGTACAACAAAGATCTTGAGGCCCTGGAGCATGTCCAGAGAAGGGTAATGAAACTGGTGGAGGGGTCTGGAGCACAGGCCTTATGAGGAGCAGGAGGGAGCTGGGATTCTTCAGTCTGGAGAAGAAGAGGCTCAGGGATGGCCTTATTGCTTTCCACAACTACCTAAAAGGAGGTTGAGGCGAGGTGGGGGTCAGCCTTTTCTCCTATGTAACTAGCGATAGGACTAGAGGGAGTGGCCTCAAGTTGTGCCAGGGGAGATTCAGGTTGGATGTTGGGAAATAATTCTTCTCTGAGAGAGTGGTTGGGCGCTGGAATAGGCTTCCCCGGGAGGTGATGGAGTCACCATCCCTGGATGTGTTCAAGAAATGCTTAGATGAGGGACATGGTTTAGTGGGAGGTATTGGTGATAGGTGGACAGTTGGACTGAATGATCTTGGAGGTCTTTTTCAATCTTGATGATTCTATGTAGATGCATATACTCTATATACTTAAAAGTACCTGAGAAGTGTTATTCAGGTCACAGATACCAAATTGATATCGTATTGCTGAGGTATGTTTGTGAAGTTGTATGTAAACCTTCAGTAACAACTGCTGTTACAGAAGTTGATCAGGGATAATGATGCAGAACTTCCATTCATCTGAGCTTTTAGGATAACCTGTGTGACCCGTGCCTTATATGAATGTCAAGCCTTGCGCTTTGTTTTCTCTCAAATTATGTGGAAGGGTAAACAGCAAGAAGTATCCATAAATGTAGGTCTTAGTTAAGAATTATTATCAGGTAGTCAAGTTCCTGCAAAATGTTTTTAAAATACCAGTGCTGTCATTAAGATAGATTCATTCTTACTTTAGTCTGTCAACTGCAGTTATTACAGGTTCGTGTTCCAGTATCCTTTTTTGAAATGCATCTCCCTTTCCTTCCAAAGAAAAAGACCAGAATTTACCACTCCCCTTTCCTTCACCCCCCCCCCCCCCAAATCTAACTAGAATCGTAGAATCGTTAAAGTTGGAAAAGTCCTTTAAAATCACCTAGTTCAACCAGCAGTCCTTCAGCACCATGCCCACTAAACTACATCACTCAGTGCTACATCTATATAAAATCTATACTGAATTATTCTTTGAAATCAAGTAGACTTTCCATTGACTTCTGTATTTTATCTTCAAGTCCACAAAGTCTAACTCAAAAAACACCTAGTGAATTTATATTTCCAGTGATTTCAGTATTATGTCCAAAATATTTAATGTGAAATCTGAGTCAAAGCTTTGTAACTATGATGAGTCCTCAATAGAAAAGCTGTTTAACAAATAGGAGAAGAAAGAGTTTCTGAGGATCTGTCTCCTGCTATCATTAATTCCTGTTTGGCAACAAGTAGAGTGGGTCAGATTGTTCAGGAGAAAATTATATTTCAGCACTAGCCCCTGAAAATACAAATTAACAACACACTGAGTAGAAGCTATTGAACTTAGTGGTAATATTTTTTCACTCAATATAATCTATCTTAAATTCCTACCTGTGCTATGTGTATTTTCAATCTAGAGATTATCAGCTGGAAAAGGAATACAACCTTTTGTATAGAGTGAGCAGAATTTTAAGCTCATTATTTCAGTCAGGTGCATTTTTAAGGCATAAAATGTTGTTTCATAGTTTGAAGTAGTACGCCTGAGATCTTTCACGTGCTACTAAGTCATAATCCCTTTTTTTTTTTTTTTTTCCAAGAAATGTTGTTTAATCAAATGATGTTGGTTTGTGTTCTGTTATAGAGATAGGAATTTTGTTACTGCTTTTACTTAGAACTTTGGGCTAGGAAGATAACATTTTCACGAAAATGCATGAGAACAGTAATTCCATTTAAAAATACATTTAATGACAAAAAATGACTTAAAGTGTCTAAGATTCTTAATTCTTTCTAATTTATACTTACAAGCCTGTTTCATATGTGCCCAACTTCACAAGATAAGATCAGGAGCTTGGTAAGCCTTGTTGAAAGATTTGAGGTGGCTTGGGAATGAGTGCATCGGGCCACTGCTGGTGCTGGGCCTAGCTGTGGGGTGACTGGGGTCCTCTTGGATCACAACCTCAAGTGCATCTTGCGATTTGACACAGAGCTATATGCTATGGTGCAGTGCTACTCCATTCCCTCATTGTTTCCAGCACAATACACAGCTTATGTTGCATACGCTTTCAATATAACCCTACCGATACTGTCAAGTTATACAAATCCTGAAGCTCTGTAAACTGTAACAGTTTTATATGGTCAATACACAGGACTTCCTAAACAAAAACATTTCCAATCAAGTTGCCATTAGAATTTCACTTTATTTATTGCAAGACTCTCTTTTGCCCGTCTTGCCTTCTACCTTTCTCTTAACGATCACTTTGTGTGTGATTTTTATATAAAAAAATAAGCATGTTTATTATTACTTTTTCCCTTAAATGTTGCCATTTGGCAATGTGGAAGTCCTCTGGGTAATACCAAGCTTTTGGTGCAATATTGCCCATTCAGTTCTGGATCAGTGTGAGAAATAACTTTTTTCAACAAACTTAATTTTATAGCATACATTCTGAACATTGATTAAGATGTGATGATATTATGTAGTTTTTTTTTTCTTTTAAAATTTTGCCTGCTTTTTGCTTTTCCTCTGGACAAGGAAAAAAAAGATTTTATCAAGATATTGCACAATCAGATATTTGACATGAAGCTCTGATTACATATGATGTTTGTAAATTTATATAGTCCTGTTAATGTCTCTCCTAGGCCACAAAATATTTGTACTCACTTAGGTGTCTTAGAAGATAGATAAGAAGTGTCAAAATGAGCTCATCTCATTTTAGTGCGAATAAGCTGTTATTTCATAAATGGAGATACATAGAAATGGAATTCTATTTGAGTTATGCATGACAGCTTTGTAATATCAAATGAGTGATTGTTCTGGAAATCTAGCTGTAAATAGCTATCCATGGTGAACTTCAGAATTACTGCTGCTGATACCTTTCTGTTGCTAATTCAGAGATAATATTTTCATTTTTGCAAGTCAGTGTACCTGTAAGATTGCTATTACTTATGTTCCAGCATAAGGGAATCAGTCTTATTCCAATATAGGGGCTAAGATATAGGGGAGAGAAAATGTTTCCAGAGTATTATCTACAAGGGACAATGACCCGAATAAAGGAGGTGATCACTAGCTAATCAACAAGCAAGAACATTAAATATCTTCTTTACAGCAGAATTATGCTTCTGGAACTATAATAAATATTAATAGGCTCACTAAATATTATTTAGTAAGAAACCTCCATAGTCATTGCATTACTTGTTTTCTTTACACCCATAAAATCCATTCTTTATCTGGATTTCATATTTGGGATTAGTTTCAGCTTATAGCTATAACACTGCTAACCAACAATAAATAAGCGTTTAAACAAAATTTCTAAAATAATTTAACATTATCATAATTTAAAATTGCATACACATTACTTTTCCTTCAAAAATAAATGGAATCATATTTAAGTTATTGAGGAATCAGCATAGTGACATCATCTTCTCTTTAAAACAAATAAAAAAAATGCACTATTAGAAAAGAAAAGGTAATGGATGAAATTGTCTTAAGAGTCTCAGGTATGTATGTGAAATAGTTGCTTTATTTTGCATATAGAGCACAATGTGAAAATCTTAAATCCATTTACAAAAAGGAAATTAACGACACTTAGCAGTTGTTTTAATGTTGTTTTTTTTTTTACAAGACTTATCAGAAGCACTGCTCACCAGAAATCTGAGGTAGATTTACTGTAACACGATAAGAATCTGAGTTCATTTCTCTATTGTGCTTAAGAAATAGAAAAAAAAAAATTGAAAGAGGAGTTGGATCTCAAGTCATCAAAAGGAGATCTTTTTAAACACTAAGATAATTTATGTATTTCAGATGGTGAGTGAATTAGATAGATTGCTTTTCTGTCCAAGGATCAATTTATTTATTTTGAGGAGGATCAATTAATTATTTTGGGCAGCTTTATATTGTTTTATGCTCCCTGCAAGATTGAGTTTGCTAGTTATTCTTAAGCATAGAACACTAGTGTTCACCTTAAAAACTAAGTAACTTTATCCCCAAAATTTGTGGGTGTTGTTACATCTTTATATTTCCTGGTCTATTCTGGAATCCAGATCTGTTCCATCCTGAAAGAATACTCTTTGGGGTTTGTTTGTTTGTTTGATAACTTATCTACTCTGCTCATTTTCCTTGGTTCTGATCATTCTGTATACGTATAGGTCAGCAGAAAAGTTATTACAGTCAGAAGAAGATTGTAAAAGGCTTTTAGTAGTCCCTGGGATTTGTGAATTTCTTAAGCGTGTCTGGCATATGCACTTTAAGAAGGAATCTGAAGAAATAGTTTTGCACCTAGACTGTGTGAAAGTACATTGGAAATTTTGTAAATACGGATTAAAAAAAAATTCCAGCTCTGCAAACGTGGTGGGCTTTTCTTTAGACCTTACTGTTATAGAAAAGTGTATTATGGTATATTGGGAAAGTTTTTTGATTGAGTGCTCTCAAATTTCTATTACATATAATATGGACAAAAGAGCTGAAAAATGTCTCCATTGCTTCCATTGCTATCTGAGTTCATTCTGATTTTCGTACAGAATTACATTCTAGCAAAGTTTCTATTTCAGGGAATTTCGTTACTAACTTAATTTCCAAAACATAATAATTACAATTTCATGTTTTACTGTAGTATTCTTCCATAGCTCCTGAGTATACTTAGTTATTTGGTTGTCAGTGTTACCATAGTGTGTTTTGATATGTTGTATGTTTTTGCAGTTTACGGCTTCAGAAAGACAATATTTTTGGCCAGCTGAAATAAAAAATGAATGGGATATCTGGGTCTGAATATTTTACATAAAGCTTCAAAGAAAATAATGGATAAAATAATTTTTCATTTTGAATATTGAAAATATTCTAAATGTGAAATGAAAACAAGTGATTTATCTTAACATTCCAATTTAAAAGCCTCAGTAAACAGGTGAAGCTTACTACCTGATTTCTCCATTTTATGACATAATAGTTTGTTTTAAAGTTATGTGCTATGCATGTAGATGTGTTTAGGTATAACATACGTGTACACCCAAATAAAAGGGTGTAGCTGTATAATCTACGAAGTACTTTCTAAGGCACCCTGTTAAGGCTTTGAATTCCTATTCAAAAATACCTTATTTGTGTCACTTTTGTGAGCACCTTTTTTTGCCACAGAGTTCTGAGCAGAAAAGGGAGAGGAGATACTGGGAACAATTAGAAGAATTCTTTTATTGCTGACACACTCAAGCATATTTTTCTCTCAATTTCAAACTTTCTATAGTAAAAATAGTGCAAGTAAGAACTTAATAGGCCAGAAGAGAGCATCCAGCTTACCAACTGTCATATTGTTCCGAGTACATCTGCAATTATAACAAAGATGTTCAAATTTTTTTAATTGCAATGATCTTCATAGGTGTTAATGTGCTTTCAGTGTGTCCACATCATTTTCTTGTCTGTCTTCTGTTTATCACTTATTTTACCTCATTGTGATGCACTGTAGGTTATTTCTGTTCTGTTCTTTTTTTTAAACTTAATTATTTCCGTTTAGTTTTCTCTTATTTAGTGCATATGTACTTTTGTTTTGTGTTTGCATTCTCTTTTCCAAGTCAACAAGGATTGATTAAATGGAAAAGTTGAGCTTCTGTGTGTGCTCCTGATACCTGTGCCAGAAGATACCATGCAATAAGAGGGAGACATTCAGAACAGCCATGGGCTTTCTGCGCTTTGTGCTCTGTATTTCTAAGATTCTTTGTAGCTTGTTCATAAAGTGTATGAAGAGAAAAAAGGCAAAATATCAGTAATTTTCAAGGGCCTTCATGATGTATCTCTTTGGGAGAGCAGAAATGTGTATCTATCATACTAATGTGTGTTTCCTGAACTATTCTGAGCAAAGGGAAGGAGAAGACTATCTCTAATAAGTATTCAATGCTCAGCTCATTCCAAAGGTATAAAGCTGCAAAGTTTAGAGAGAATTGTATCAGGAACAGTGTTGCCAGTAGGAGTAGGGAAGTCGTTGTCCCTCTGTACTCAGCACTGGTGAGGCTGCAACCTCGAGTACTGTGTCCAGTTTTGGGCCCCTCACTGCAAGAAAGACACTGAGTCCCTGGAGCGTGTTCAGAGGAGGGCAATGAAGCTGGTGAGGGGTCTGGAGCACAGGCCTTATGAGGAGCGGCTGAGGGAGCTGGGATTGTTCAGCCTGGAGAAGAGGAGGCTCAAGGGAGACCTTATTGCTCTCTATAACTACCTGAAGGGAGGTTGTAGTGAGGTGGGGGTCAGCCTCTTCTCTCTCATAACTAGTGACAGGACGAAGGGGAATGGCTTCAAGTTGCACCAGGGGAGATTTAGACTGGACATTAGGAAATACTACTTTTCTGAAAGAGTGGTCAGGGGCTGGAATGGGCTGCCCAGGGAGGTGGTTGCGTCACTGTCCCTGGAGGTGTTCAAGAAACATGTAGATGTAGCGTTGAGAGACATGGTTTGGTGGGGTTATATTGGTGGTAGGTGGATGATCTTGTCGGTCTTTTCCAACCCAGCTGATTCTATGAGTCTATGAATAGGATAATTCAATATTAGTTAAACATGACAAATGCATTATTTCTGTTTTCAGCCTAGTTTAAATGGCTTGTTCATTTGTTTTGGTCTTGTAATTTAACAAAGAATTTATTTTGAGGCTCAGAAAGATTAAAAAAAAAAAAGAAAATGGATGAATACAAAGAAAACAAAGAGAAAATGAGCAAATAAAAAAAAGAACCATTTTTTTTATGAATGGGTTTATCACCTACCTAGTTGGAATACTTCATTTTAAAAAATCCTTATAAGTTTTCTTCTACACATTTTATTTATGTGTGTGATTGATATTGTAATCTAAAAACATTTACTTAAGGAAAGTATGATTTTTTTTTTTAAATATCTAATGATTTCAGTAGTCTATAACAGTTGCTAATACGCATTTTAGCTATTCTAGTGAATTTACAAAGTGTCTGGATAAAAGGGTGTTTTCTATATGAAAAAACTTTTAATTCTGACTTGCTGATAACTTCATTTTCTGAATTCATATATTAGATGAAGGTAAATGCAGTTTTCATATTATTTTAAGTTATGAAAGTTAAAATGAATTTAGTCCTGTACTTGTGGAATTTTCCAGTCTTTGTGAAGATGTGCATACACATATGTAAAAAGATTATTTCTATTTATTTAATTTCAATAATCCTTGATCTCTTGCCATCTAGTGTAATATATCACAGCTGCCAGGTTTTTGCAAGTAGCTTCCTTTAGCTGTTGCTGTTACTGCTAAGAAGTAAAACAACTTGGAGGTGTATAGAGAGAAGAATGGTGGCACCCTAGAATTTAAACTGTTTAACTCCATATTATTATTGATCATGGTATGACTGGGGCAGTCATACCAGTGGAAGAATGTTCTGCCAAACCTTGTTTTCTCACCTAAGATAATTGTATTCTAAACTACGATGCTTCTTGCATCACTTCTATCTTCCTAACTTATCAGAAACAAGCATCTCGTAATTTTAGATAATAATTATGTATTCATTATAGAGATGCTTGCATGCAGAATTCAGTAGAAGCAGTTGGGAAAACAAGTTGTGAATATGTGATGAAATTATATATCACATCAGCTCTGCTGCCTGTGATGGCTGGAGGATTTATTTAGTTGTTTGACTGGTAAATGTTTCATATACAGGTTTAAAATGTATGTACAATTATCCAAATATGTTTTAGATACTTTGAATTTAAAAATAAGAGAATTTTTCTACCGAAGGAAATAAGCACAAAAAATATACCTCTGTTCATGTTGTACACAGAATGAATTTGACAGTAGATTCTGAATCTAGTTTTCTAAATAAATTGTGCTCTCAGATTATCAAATGCTATGATTTGCTTAGCAAATCATTTATATGGGAAGTGAAATTTTGGCTGTAGTGAAAATGAAGGCACTGCACAAAGGCAGTGAAGCTACAAGTGGAGGTATACATACTGCAAAATTTCATAAGGTGTAATGCAAAGATGCGAAATTGTGAAAACATATGAGGGTTGAGGGAGACACAAAAACCGTCTTTATGTATTTATTTACTTTAAGAACTGGGAAACCATCTAAAATGGAAGTAATCCAAGCAATTCATCTGATGATCACTCAACTGTGAATCAGTGGTAGTAGAAATTGACATTTTTGCAAAATTATTTAGCTATGTGATTATAATTCTTCTCAACCTAGACATATGGTGGAGATGTATTTGTTGGAGGGTATCATTAAAGTGCTTTAGAATTTGCTGAACACTCTATTTAAGGAATACTTGATGCTGAACGAAGATTCATGTTTTGTTTGTGCTTATGAAGTGCTACTCAAATATCCATATGAGTAACAACGTATACATAACAACTTCTCTGAGTTACAACTAAGATACATCTAGTCCTGGCTCTTGTCTTGGCTTGGCTCTTACTTTGTTTAGGGAAGATTACAAAAGAAGAAAAAGGGTATTAAGATTCTTGTAATATACTTCCTTATCTCTAGTGATTTTTGTCTTTGAGACTGATTATCTTTAATAGCTGTTGATGGATACTTTGCTCATAAATTTGATTGCTTTTTGGAACTATGTGAAATGAACATCTACATCATTGTTTCAGAATTTTTCACACTTTAATGGTTACGTGCTAGAATAAGTATGATTTTTGAATGTTGCACATGCTTTCTTTTTAGTTCATAATATATGATGAAATACTGTGAACAGTTATTTCTTTATTCTCAATCTCCCATATCCTGAGATTTTTTGGAAGCTCCTGACTAATCTTTGTAGTCATCTCTTTTCCATTCTGAAAAATTTCATTTAATATCTGCTTGTGTGAAGAGCTTACCGCGTGTTTGATTGCTCTTATGATGTTTTTTTCTTCCCAAGTTTTACTGCATTTAATTAATTATTTTCCCCAGAGGAAAAGGCTAAAACCAAACAAAGAGTCATCACTGATTTAGACAGTGGTACCACTCTGCCTAATAATTTCTTTTATTACCACGTTGTCAAGACTGAGTATATATATTCATAAAACTGTCAATTATATTCTAAAGGTCTCTTACCTAAGTAGAAATAACTAGTTCAGACCCCATCTCTTTGTAGACAAGTTTGATCTTCTTTTTTTCCCTGCATTCAGTACTTAGAATACCAAACTGAGAATACTAAACTTGCCATACTAGTATCATAAATAAGGTCTTCATGCAAATTTTTGTTTCGTATCTAAATTATCCAATTACATGTTCTCTAAAAACATTCTCAGAGAAATTTATCCCTTCATTTTCTTCTCTGTCCTGCTGGTTCAACATGAGTTCCAGTGGCGAGCCAGCTGGAATTCCACTGGTGACTTTTCTTCATACAAGACCTAAAGACGGAACTCTTCAATGGAGAAATGAAAGATATTTCTCAGACCACAACTACATCTGATGTACATTGTTTGTTATGAGGTATATCTCTTAACAAGAATAAAAGTCTACTTGGGTAATAACCAAAATTAAGGTCCTCTGTACAGATAAATAATATAGCCTACCTTGAGTCCTGGTTTGTTTTATTTTTCCTCCTACATGTAAATCACATCAGCCGATTGATTTATTTTCCAGAATGGCTTTCATTCTACTCCCATCTGTGCTTTTTCCACATTATAGACTTCTGTGAGGAACTGACTCATAACTCTACTCTTCGGATTGCAGGAAACTATTGAATAACAGCTGCGTGGCCTTTCTTTTCTTGTAGAGGAAGTATAGTAGTGCTGTTATGCTTCAGGCTTTCTAACTCCCATTTATATTTCAGGTAATTTGATCATGAATTACTACCTCAGAATTTTGTCCTGACAGAGAGAGAAGAGAACTATTTTCAAAGTTGGGTTATTATGAAGCTCTGAATACATCCAGAGGTCTTAAAGACTTAGAAATTCTATTGTCATTCTGAGAAAAAAAGCTTTGAAATTTCAAAATAAAATGGAGCTGTGCATTAAATAAAAATGGCAAATTATTATATTGATAAATGGAAATCTTTATGCATAAAACTGTGAGTTACCAGGATTGTCAGCTCTCCTCTTATAATTCCTGTTTCATTATGAATTAGTTCCAGAAATATTTCATAGATTTAGCTGCTGCATTTTAAATGTTTCATTTGAGGTAACTGCAAGTATGCAGTATTGATGTTCAGCATCTGTGTTTGCAGAGAACATAAGGAGCATTAAAGTTGGATCTATACTAGTAAAATGACTTGAAAATATTTATGCTGTTAGCATTTAAATAAAATGTTTTTGCTTGAACTAGTCATATGCAAACACAACAAGCATGCTGAAATAGATTTTTGTATAAATTACCTTCTTCGGTTAGACAGATGCACCAACATACTCTACAATAAATAAGGCCAAAAACAATTATCACTACTTTAGTGAATTAGCCCTTCCATGTTACCTAGGTAAGGCAGCTATATTTAACATACAATATCAATTCTTTTGAAATCTGTTTTCTAGAGGAAAATAGAACATGTTATAAATAATAATGAAGTAGTATACTATTAAAATGTATGTATTATTCCTCCTGGCCTTTCTCATTCATATTCAGTACTTACTAATTTAAAGCAAGATCTGCAGTTTTCAATATACCTGTACAAGCAAGCTCATAAGCAAAATTTCATTTCCAATCTGTTTTGAAATAACATTGTGTTATGATGCTTTTTCTGTTCTTCATCAAGGCTGCATTACGGATTTGTTGTCTGGATTCCAGGAAGTTTTGAGACTCATGTTAACTATTCAGCGGTTAACCTGAAAAACTGAGTAAGGAAGTAGAATCATAGAATCACCAAGGCTGGAAAAGATCTACAAGATCATCCAGTCCAACTGCCTGCTGTCTCTATGATCATGTTTATCTTAAGATACTTTGGAATATATCGTATCGACAAGAAAGTTTGGACATATATTTTCACTAAGAACCAAAGCTGTATTTTTTTTTTTTCTTTTTATGTGTAAGGTTGCTGATTGAGCATTTCAGATTTGGTACTGGGTTATGGTTTATATTAAATTGCACCAAGAAATATTAACCTGTGAATATTTAAGTAATCAATCATAATTGATTGTAGTTGCTTATGACTTATGTGCTCTAGGCTTCTTTCTAATTGAGTACCTATAGTGTGATCAGGGTTTACAAGCTTATACAGTGTAAACATGGTGAACACTTCAGCTGAACTTTATGTATTGACAGAGTTGGTGTATTTGAACTGAGTTTCACTGTGCACTGAAAAAGAACGTCTTAGAATATTTTAGGCACTATGTCCTCTGCTTCCCAATGATTTAAAACATCCTGTGGTCATAAAGAATTGTAAAAATACATTGCATCTTGGGCAACATATCAACAGAAGCTTTGGATATTTATGCTGCTAGGTACTAGGTTGATGAGAAATAACCAAGTTTAAAACTAATTCAAATAAAAGTAGAGATCTGGATAATGCAACATATAGCTTGCATGATGTTGTGCATAGCAATCTGCAGAAGAAAGGCTGCTATTTCTATCTAAGCAAGGCATTGTAGATAGCTTAATAGCCCACAGTGGAACCCTTTTTAGAATCTGATTAATAAGTTTGAGGTCATAGTTATTTAGGTAAGACTGTTGTTTATGGCAGTTGATTTAAATTACAGTAACTGGAATTTAGGTAAATGATAGCGCTGTGTTGGCAGCTGAAGAGTAAAAGCACAAAAGAGATTGTTTAATGCAATAGTGGCCATAAGGAGAAATAATTTTATTAAACAGAAGAGATGCTGAAGAAAGTAATTAACAAATCCACACTTAGAACCTAGGCCTCTAACGAGCCTTAATTCATCTTTTCTCTTGACTGCCACCAAATAAAGTTTTGCAGTGTTAAGGATGCATAGTATGAACTTATGTCCTTTCAAACTGTTGGACAAGAAAGATGTCTTAGCTGTAGGTGCTTAGCTATAGGTGTCATATCAGATATCATGACAAGTGCAATTACAATAGATCATTACTTATGCACTCTGGAGGGCATATTTTCTTAGCAATGTGGCATTGTGAGAGTGTTGATCATATTTTTGTGGACTCCTGTGGTTTCTGTTGCTTTTAGAAGTACTTTTAGTATACAGCTATTTTAATTATATCTTGCTCATCTTAAGTATAGTCTTTAAGGTGATGTTGAAGTCTGAAAATGGCAATTAATTATTAGGAAATTACTGTTTCATCTACTCTGAGATTCTCTTCCCAGCAAACCCTAAAGATTTCATTTGTTACAGCTTTATTAGGTAGAAAAAGATTTTTATGTAATTTTGAGTGTATAATCTATAAAAGCTCTAAGTTTATATCTATACTTAAACCTAAGATATCATATTTGGCTACTTTCAGATCAGCAATTTGTGTAAGGTGCATCAAATCAAATTCTAGCCCACTACACTAACTTAGAAATTTCCCTTAGGATTCACTGAATGATGCAGAAAATCTGTTACAGAACATATTGAGATGAGATGTTAAGGTTGGAGAAGCAGTTTCAGTCTGGTGAGATGATAGAAACAGGAGGGAGAGAGGTTTATTTTTTACCGGTTCATATATGGTCTCTCCCAGAAGATAGAAATTCATAACAGTTTGAATTCCATTCTTCTTTGTACAGAGAAAGGGCTAGTTTGTCAATCAGGATAGGTGAATCATTTTCCTTATCCCTAATATATAAACCATGGTAAACAGGCTGTAAGTGCTATGTCTGGATTTCTGGTTTCCCCTGTGGCAGAAAAGTTTGAAGCCAAACATCTCATGAGCTGGCTTTCCTGGCCTGTGTTTTCTTCGAGGCTGAGAAAATTCTCATACAGATTGTATGGCCTCTGTAGGCTTCGTGGACTCTCATAACTAGCCAATCTGTAGGATGAACCCTTTATCTGTGATATTGTCACAGTTCTCACAGTGAACAGTGATACCATTTCAAAACATGCTCCTATTAATCTAACATTCCAATTGTATAACAATATCAGACAAAACCTGTTTTATATATATGTGTGTGTGTACTATTTTTCAGTGCAGCTTTAGATAGGCCTGAATGGTTTATCTTTACAAG
Organism: Numida meleagris; assembly: GCF_002078875.1. NCBI lineage: Eukaryota > Metazoa > Chordata > Aves > Galliformes > Numididae > Numida > Numida meleagris. Next base: position 27,387,975 of record NC_034412.1, on the reverse strand, counting down.
CTTAATATATTTGTTGTCCACAAAGTAATTCTCTGACTTCCTGGCTGCTTCAGCTGTTGATGCAATGTCACTGTGATAGAGCAGTCATTTCAGAAACTCAGTGAATATATTTGTGTTGTCCCCAGTGCTGATAACATTGTACTTCTGATAATTCTTGATCTAGCATGATGCATTAAGTGAGGTGCAGCCCATACCTACATAGAAACATCTGTACGCAATGACAAGGGAGTCATAAATAATCAATGTCTCCTTGCATTCCCATGAACAGTGCTTCTGAAATATTTTTTAATGATTATAGTGCCCTGCAGAGCAAGTGAGAGTATATGTTTTATTGATTTTTATGAAGACTTAAGTGAATCATTATAGTCCTTGTGGCACTCATTTATAACTTGAGTCCAGTTGAGTTTTGTAGTCTGTGCAGACTCAGGAGAAACACGAGGGCTCAAGTTGTGGTTTGATTGAATGGACACAGGAAGTAAAATTCATTTAATTAAAGAACTAAATTTAAACATTTATATTTCTTCCTCAAAATTCAATGCTCCTGTAAATGCCAAGCTTTTGGTATGGGAACTGACTGTGGTTTATCAGTTTACAGTTAAAAAAATTGAAGCAAATTCCAGTTAAATTGATACTACTCTGCCAGAAGATCAGATTGCTTTTCATTTCTTCCATTATGTTAAAATAGTGAAACTAGTACATTATTTCTAATAGTTTTTCCATTAAGTTCTTTATTAGCTAAAAAATAGTCATGATGCTGTTGGACTAAGTGAAAATTTCTATCCTCTCACTTCCTCCACTGTCAATAAATTTTGCTGGGATCAGTACCTCCATAGATTATTTTAATGATTGTGGTTTCATATCTAAGATTACAACACAAAGACTTAGTTTAAATTGAGGATGAAAAGACCACTGTGGTACTTGTACTCTGTAGAATTTTTTTATTTTTATTTTTAATGATAGTAGAGACCTTTGATCTATCACATGATCTCTGTATGAGTGGCTGTGCATTTAGGAGATGAGATTTCCTTCTCAGCTTAATTTTGTAGGAGACCATGGTGCAACACTCTGAAAATCAAGCTTACAAAATGCTGTTGAAAGGTGAGGAAGGAATGTTAAAATAAACTTTATTAGAGAAAATGTCTTAAAGTGAAAGATGTTCTGGTCACAATCTGATTAACTTAATCACAAAGAAGAGGATGTAAGGTGTGTATAATTATGTACTTAGAGGATTCTTCATGGAGAGTATGATGGGATAAAGAATGAACAGGTGGAAGCTGAAAAAAGTTGCATTCAAATTATAGAACACAACTATTTAAATGGTACAAGTAGTTAATCTATGAACAAGCAAAGACCCTGCACTTGTTCATTTATTTTGCCATTAATTTTTAATATACACTACAAAAGGTATTGTATATGTTATTTTTAGTTTACCAAAATATGTTCATATGAGACATTATTGCTTCAGTTGTAATGAAAACAACATATGAAGAAATGAAAATGTTTTTTGTTGCATTCTTTGTTTTAGTTCATAAAGGCAGTACTTCATGTTTCACTTAATTTAAAGGAAAAAAAAAATTTGTTGCTATTTAATGTTTTGTTTATTTATCAAAATGTATATTCTAATTATGTGCCAGGAAGAGCTGATGTTAACACCAAACAAGGAAAAATGTTAAATATATGTGTATTAACTTTAAAGACTTTATTACTGCATACATCTATAAACTTAATATCTTCTATATTTTATTTATTCCTTTTGCTTACTTCAGAGGACTTTAAAAAAAAAAAATTGTTGTTTTTCCCGATACAATCAGCAGATGGAATAATCCAAGTATTAGATGCTAAATTCATTAAACCAGGCAGTCAGGTGAAATATTCTACTTTATTCTAAATTTTGAAATCTGAAACATTCTTAATGTTTCTAGGTACTTGAATAAAGAATACTACACATTTGTCTCTAAGAGAAGCTTTAATTTATTCCATGAAATAAATGTAGCACAACCTATCGTTTTCTATTAAATCCTACTGACTAGTATTAAAAGTAAAATTGAAGGCAAGCTTTTGCATTCTGCTATGGTTTCTATTAATTTTCTTCATGGAATTAGTTTCTGCAGGGCTTCCTACAAACATGAGCTATTATAATATTACTTATAATTTCCATTAAAATATATTTTCAAATTTCTTGTTAAAGAAAGGAAAAGTTGAATAAAAACTAATTAAAAGAAATCTCTTAAGATCTTTTCTTTTTGAATAACACAGAATTTTGATAATTAAAAAAGTAGAAATCTCTGCTATGCTGGCCTTAAAGCTGGAAATAAAACATCTTGAATTTTGATACAAGCTCTGCAGCTAAGCTAAATAGTAGTGACACAGTTATTTATGCTAGTGCATATGTGGCTAACAGAATTATGAAAACAGGTCTCTTGATGTTTTTAATAGATCTTTCAGATTTATAAATATTAACATATTTTGATGTTTCAGTTACGAACTAGTACACTACATTTTTCTTAATTATTTCTATATTTTATAATTTTATTATTCTGACTTTAAGTAAGAAAAAATCACTTTTTTTTCCCCCCCAGAGAGCTGGGATAAGGTATTTTGGATCTAATTCAAGAAAAAGAAACTTTAGATTTTTAAAAAGACTTCTTTGCTAGCATTAAACCTAGAGGATAGCTACTCGTGAACCATGTACTGCAATTTCTTGTACTGTAACATTCAACTAAATACATGAATAAGTTGTTGGCAACAAATTTATAGCTGAAAATAGATGGATGCAAGGGAAATGCAAGGGAATTTGTCCTAATGTGAGATTGTGAACTCCCCATTATTTGGCTTCATTTGCTTTGTTGTGGAAAACCTCTCTATCTTCATGAAATAAATCAGTGTTTGCATAGAAAAATTCATACAGAACAGTACACATTCACTGCTGCTTTTTGGGAAAAGTTAGGAAAGTAATTCTCTGTCTATGTGTAAAATGTGAGATAATAATTACTGCAACATTAATTATATTGTTGTAATTCTATTACATGGATACAGAATGAGCTGCCCGGGGAGGTGGTGGAGTCACTGTCCCTGGAGAGGTGTTCAAGAAACATTTAGATGTTGTACTGAGGGACATGGTTCAAGTGGGAAATATTGGTGATAGGTGAGCAGTCGGACTGGATGATCTTAGAGGTCTTTCCAACCTTGGTGATTCTATGATGTGGATGATTTTTTTCTTTCAATAGTTTAATTGCACTGATAAGTGAAATTCTGTATACTTTCTTCACCCTACCATACTAAGATTATTCTGAGCTTTATGAAAAGTGGAAAACTTTTTTTTATCATTTAGTTTTTGAACTGCCAAAGTTAGATATGCTAATTGTAATGCATGCTGTTTTTAAAATTGCTTTTAAGAAGAGAAAAATGACACTGATGAAAAGGCTTTTGTTATTTCATTTTGTGAAAGGTGGGATTGATGCCAGAAGAGGGAAAAGGCATTTTATGTAGTTATATTTCAGATGTTACAGAACGTAAAACAATATCTTAGTAAGATTTGCCATGTCCAAATATCAACATTTCCAAATTTTTCACAGTTAACTGGAAGAATTAGCGCATCCTGATGTTCCCTGAAAATTATTTTTTCATTTAGTGTTTTGTCTTGGTAGACTTTATCTTGCTATTGATCAACTGCAGAGCCTTAGAATTTGTTGGTTTTTGTTTTTTTTTAAATGAAAAATGCTTTTCATAAAAAACTCCTTGTAGCAAGCATTATGAGTCTCAGATTTTTTGCATTCTCTTTTATTCTCTTCAGTTCTTCAAATTCTTCTTGAAATTTATCAGCCTATACATATGTTGTGTCTTGACTAGGAGGTTTTAGGGCTTATTTGTGTTAATTTTGCTAAGGTTATATATGGTTATTGCTCTAAGGTGTTATAGGTTTTTTAGGACCTATAAAACTGAGTCAAAGGCAAGGAGAACCTTTTATATCTATTGAAAAGCAGCGACTTTTGCATATCCTATGTAGTTACAGGCTACTTTTTGAAATTACAAACTTTGTAGTTTAATACAGTAAAACAAAAGGCAGTAGAATAGCTAGCGCGCTACAAACACTCATTCTGAAGTTAAGCTAGATTTTATACACTTTCCACTAAGCTCAGTGCTTATGATAGTCCATGGACATGAACCATAGATGAACAATTAATGTCATAAAATAGTAATGCCATTTTCTATTTTGATTTCAGAATACAATTTTCACTATGGTAGCAAATGCTAAACTTTGCATTTAATACATTTCCTTATCTACAGTTGCATTCTAATTAAAAATGAAAGAAAACTTAGATTTCTACAGTAAGTACTGGACTTCTGTATGAAGACATCTGTAATAATACTGGAACTAATTGAAAACAGACTTTGAAATTTTGTAGAATTTAAATTATCCTGTGAAGGTTAGCATTTTTCACAGTCATTTTATGAAAATAAAATTTATTTCCAAAGCCAATACTTAATTTAGCGTAGTCATTAAATGTAACCATTTGTAACCAAATGTAACCATTTAATGACTACGCTAAATTAAGTATTGGCTTTGGAAAACATGGATAATTACTCTTATAAATAGATCATCATAATGTTTACCTTTTGAGATTTTTGCACACTGAATTCTATATAGAAACAAAGTATTAGTATGCTGGTGCTGTCTATCAGAAGTTTTGAATCATTCAGTAGTCATTCAGGTGTGCTTGAAGAAGCCTGGGTAGCAGCATCCTTGAAGAACTATCTCCTATAACATACAAGCTGAAATGCTTCAGATGAGTGCAATAAATTTTAAAAATGATGGTAAATAGCCCAATATTCAATTTAATTTATATATTCCCTTTTCAATGGTTTAACAAATTGAGTCAGGTCGTGCATTTAGGGGAAAGAAAAAAGTCACACTGACTGGTGGACAGCATCACTTTCCTACTGGAAGAGAAAAATAAAGGTGTTTTTGTTTTTTGTCTAAATAGAACATTAATGTTTTTAATCACACAAAAATTGTTTATGAAACAACAAATCTTTCTTTCCTGAAGCTATTGAAATGCCTTTCTTCTTGCTATTTGGAAAGGAAGTAAAAAAGTATTAAACTGAACTATCCTTTTAATTGTGTTAATTAAAAACTGTTTATTTCATGAAGCTAAAAGGAACCAATAAAAGCTCTTAGCTTGCATATAGGTTGTTGCTTTGCTATAATGGAAAGATTAATGTCACTCTTTTTTTTTTTTTTTTTATGTTAGTGTCCAAAGGTGTTATGGGACATCAAAGTCAAGAGTTCTTCTATTAAATATATCAAAATTGGCTGACCTAATATTGTGAAATATCTTATTAACACTAGCAATTTAAAATGTGTGATGTACAGGAAATATTAAAAGTAGGTGATGAGTATTTGTGGGTTGAGATGACTCCCAATACTTCAGTAGAAGTACTGCATTTACTTCATGTTTGCCAACCGTTACATAGTGTTGTATTCTTTACTTCTGCTAGGTGCTATATTCCATCCTCATTGTTGCTGGTGCTTGGCAGACACAACGGTTTCAGAATAGATACTATGAAATGCTCTTTTTTTTTTTTTTTTTTTTTTTTTTCTCCCTGTACTTGGGAGAGATTTATTCAAGTACACAACTATTTGTTATTCTGGCTCTGGATTTCTCCAGTTATTGTAAAGGAAATCACATTTGAGCAGAGAAGCATAGTGGAAATTATTTATTATTATCTATTATTATCAGTGGAAATTCTCTATAAAAACTCGCATACCAGACAAGAAAGCTCATACCTTACTCCTATATTCTGAACGCATAATTCACTTTTTGCCCATTCTTATTTCAGTCTTGTATCTTTTGCACACTGAGTTCCGTAAATTTTTTTCTTTTCTGAAAATGAATAACTCATAACAGCAGTACTGTCACATCAGCCAAATGAAGATGGTAGCTACTGTACTGCATTGGCCTAACCGTTAAATAACTTCTGGAGTCTGATTGTAGATGCATTCTGTAATGTTTGTTGTAGTCTTACCTGTGAAATTCATTTTCATCTTAAATGCTTCTCTTTATAGAATCACGCTTGTCAGTCAATTTAATTGAAATGTCATGGTGACCTTTATTTGAAATACTCTGAACTTCCTGTGGTTGTTGGAAGTTCTTTTTATTTTGATTCCAATTCAAATTCCTTGAATTACCAGTGTACAAAAGCTGCATACTAATTAACTTTATGAAAATGCTAGCAAATTAACCTTACAAACAATGTATCTTTTGCAGAGGTAGTTCAGCTAAGTTTGCCAGAAGATCAAAAACTAAGCACCACTGCAGCAACAGTGGGACAAAGTGCTGTCTTAAGTTGTGCCATCCAGGGAACTCTGAGACCTCCCATCATCTGGAAGAGGAACAATGTCATTCTGAATAACTTAGATTTGGAAGATATCAATGTAAGTAAAAGAGTTCTATTTAACAGCTTGTTACAAAACCTTTCCTCGAAGAATTGAGAAGTGATGTTTAACAAATTCCTTACTCAATATGTTTTTAGTCATGTAGCTACATACAAAGAGAACAAAACAAAATAATAGGAATAAAATGCCTGCCAAACTCTGTTTTTATTTAATATGTTTTCAAAGTCTTGGTGTTAAAAATAACGAAAACATTTCACAGACATTTAAAGGAGTAAGTACAACAGCATAAACATATGAAGACAAAAGTGCAATTTGGTATTATACATTCAACATTACATAGGCTTCAAGTATTTAAGAGAAACAAGTTAACATTTTAAGAAAAGCATAATTTAGCACAAGTAGGTCATTGTAATAAAGCACAGTTCATTTTAATAAAGTGCAATTAGATCATTGTAATAACTTTATCTTCACGTGATTGAATGAAAATGTATTTTTACCTTAATAAAACACCTTCTAAGAAATTGGTTGTTTTGATCATTCCTCTATGTATCCAGCAGACTGAAAGTATTGCTCCTAAATGTCAGTACAACTTAGAAATCCATTTTTAGGAAGGTAAATATCTGCCACGTAACTTTGCCATGACCTCCAAATATTGGGGAAAAGTAACTGAAAAAAAAGTTAGATTTTCTGGTGGAGCTCTCAAAACAAGCTTTCAGCTGTATGTTTTTCCTTGTATGTTTGATTTGCTTTGACCATGACATAGTACATGAATTACAAAATGTGGACAAACAGGGTTACACTTGCTCTGATCAGTACGTGTCTGAGATCACTGCAGCTCTTATACGTGTGGAGCATCATCACAATCAAATATTTTATTTATTTATTAGTGATTGCTTTTATTTCTAAGGTGGCATTTGTACTGACACGTAACCTTTGTTTTGATTTACTTGCTGATTTTATATCAGATTTGTTCATAAATTTACCTTCTGTATAGTAATATTTTATGAAATAATAGATGATTTCAAAGCTCACCTCACTTGAGTGGTAGCATTTAGCCACTTCAGAGGCTTAGGATAATACCAGCATCCTTTGAAAATTCCTTTTACGTAATCATTAGTTGGATGGTATCCTGGAGTGCATTAAAAAGTGTGGTGTCTCCTAGGAGTCCAGCAAAGGGCCTCAAAGATAATAAAGGGTGTTGAGCGTCTCCCATGTGAGGAAAGGCTGAGTAAGCTGGGTCTGTTCAGCTTGGGGGATCTGATTACTGTTTATAAATATCTAAAGAGTGGTGGGAGGCAAATGGATGATGCCAAGCTCTTTTCAGTGGTGCCTTGTGATAGGACAAGGAGTAATGGCCTAGAACCTGAACGTAGGAAGTTCTATACAAAGATGCGGAAGAACTTATTTAGGGTAAGGGTGATGGACCACTGGAGCAGGCTGCCCAGAGAGGTTGTGGAGTCTCCTTCTAAGGAGATATTCAAGACCTGTCTGGACGCCTACCTGTACAACCTATTGTAGGGAACCTACTTTAGCAGGGGTGCTAGACTCAATCTCTTGAGGTCCCTTCCAACCCCTGCAATTCTGTGATTCTGTGGCTGATATTCAAACATGTCTTACCTTTACTCACAAGTTCCTTTCTGTAGTATTTCTTAATGTTCTGTAAATATTCATGATGGTCATAAATAATGATTTTAGAGTTGTTACTCATCACTTCTCATTATAATACATGTAATGCGCTGTAGAGACAGGAATACAAACCTGGATATGGAGAAATAAAAGGGAAATGATGAATGGAAATAATGAATCTAACAACTCAGTTTCAAACTGAAAGGTTCTATTGACTGCATTTGCAAATGTGAAAAGGGAAGTGTTTTTAGAGCCTGATAGAAACATTTTGAGTATGAAAATTAAAAAAAAAAAAAAAAAAAGAGAAATTTCCTGTAGGGAGTTCACTAGTGACAAAGAGAAACTTCTGTGTAGTGACCATAACACCACAACCTCCTACACCACTTGGAAGTGAAGTTGAGTCTGGGAAGCTGCAGAAGAAAGCTGTTGTTTTACTAAAGTTCATCTTTGTGCTTCCTACAACCTGAGTTACTGATTATTTTTTTTTATTTTAATTGGGTATAAATTCGGCCAGTTTTTCCTAGATATAGTTTTCTCATAATGGCAATAAGGAAGCAGTCTTGACCTGCAAGCTTTTTCATTCATGTTACTCCCATTTTCTTCCCTTTCCCTTTGAGAGGTGGGATGAGCAAGTGCTGACTGGGAGCTTGCCTATTAGCTAGGGCCAGCCTACCATGCTTCTTTGGTACTTACAACAGCTGGAATGCAGTCCAATATGGTTTTTCTTTAAGACTCATGGTAGCCTAATTGGTAGTCAGTTTGCAGTGGTTATCAGAAATTAAAAGCTAAAGCTAAAGGAGAAAATTACAATTGCTAGAGTTGGTTGAATTTATATACATTTAATAGGAGTGAAAGACCATGTGACAATGTACGGGCTTAACCATGAACATAAGCAAGTAAATAGACTAAGCAAAGAGGAAATTCCCAAAAGAAGGTCTACAAATTGTCTCCCGAGAGAATTTGCAAGATGGCTAGAAGATGCTGTGAAAGTAAAAGCAGATGAGTTCATCTCTGGAAAGAAACTAAGTATTCATACCTGCACAGAGTGGAATTATTTAAGAGTTCTCTGTTTGGGGATGAGCTCTGTGTGTATATTTTGTGTATGGCTACAGTAGGAATGAAACAAAGAGTAAACTCTTCCAGAGACAGAAGAATAGTTCTGAAGGTGAATGTATCCATCATTTCTTTATATACCATAAGAAAATCATAGAAAAAATGGAATGCTTGAAAGTGCTTTTTGAAGAAAAATGTTAGATCTTAGTCCATTATTATTAACAATTATGATTCAAAGGGAATGACAGATCCAGTATCCCTGAAATGAGGCATTAAAAATATGCAGCACTTGAATAAATGTAGGTGATACTCATCTGATATGCAGATAAACCAACAAACAGTGGAAGAAAGAATTAATGGAGCCTGGAAACAAAGCAAGAGCAAAAACAATCAAAAATGATTGGGTGTAAAAACATTAACTGAGTCTCTTTTCTTCGAAATTTATTTTATGCATTCCACTGTTTGCACTGATTTGAACTCTTTTTTATTTCCAGATGATTCCCTTAAAAAAATTTTTTTTCTTCATATTTCTTTGGTCATTCCATAACGTTCTGAAAATTGATTATCAGATAGTCTTACAACTTCACATTTACTTCAAGATTCCTATGTAGTCATCATTTAGTAACCATTCAAGCAATGTTGTAAAAATAAAAACTTGAGGAGAAGAAAAATAATTTAACAAAAATGAATTATTTTATATTTCAATATGGGAAATTACGTTAGTACTTAAATATTGCCTTGAAAGGAACAAATGCAGAGGGAATATAGTGTGTTCCAGTTTGTTGCATTTTAACCACCAAAGAATGTGTTGTACTTATTCAGACAATTTCAAACATTCAAAAGCCCTAAGCCCTTGTACAATTTCAGATGTCCCTAGAGGCAATGTTTTCTGTGCTTTACTGTGACTGTGTTATAATCTAAAATGTCTGGCTAGCCCTGGGAATTGTCAATTTACTCAGCTATATAACAACCACATATGTGCATCTCAAAAATAATAATCTTGTGTAAATTGTGGTATTGTTTTGGGGGAAAAAATAAGTGACAAGTACTGACCTAGGGAGATAAAGACATTTTTTTCCAGCAAAATGCATCAGAAATCATGTAACTGGAAGTGAGCATATATGAAACCAATCAGATTAAGTAGTAGTGACAATGTGATTTTGTAAATCACAGCAAATGTTCATTCTTATGGTACAGAAATTAAGTTTTTGCGCTGTGCAATTTTCAATGCAAGTTAAATTATTTGTTTTGGGAGTGACAAACTCAGAATGATGCAATGTCTTTGACTTCTAAGGATTGAGAACACGAATACTATTTAATCAGTGCTATTAAAAACAATAGAATAATTTAGAGAATTCTATCTGGCCACAAATGTGTGGTTGAATATTAAAAATGATATGATAACATCTATTAGCTAATTTTAGGAGTATTTAGTGCTCCTCAACTCTTCTCATGTTACAAATGATTACTCTTTATGGAAGTTGTGTGCCTTGCTACTGATTTTTTTTATTTAAACTGATAGGAGTCAGGGATAATCAGCATTCATCTGAATGAAGCCATGAAAAACTTTGTGCTTCTGCAAATTTTATTTTATTTAAATTGTAGTTCATTTGTGCTGTGATTCAGTACAGCATTGGTGCCACATTTTACTGATATTTTAGTATGCATCTAGAAGGGGTTTTTCTTGCCATGATCATGAATCTTCAATGTGTGATTTTTCTTTTCACTTATTTTCTTGAGTTTTATCTAAGCTATTAGTCATTATGAAAGAAAGTTCTTATTTATAGGAAAATTAGCAGATTTTTGCCCAAATGCAGTCCATAATATGCCTCTTATATTATTATATTTTGTATTATATTATTAATATATAATATCAATTATATTATTAATATATACTATTATATTATATTATATTATTAATATTTCACTTTACTTTGTTCTTTTTTGACCTTTTCCTTTAGTTTTGCCTCCAGCTGCTCTCTTATACCTGTTAGGAATAGCACTTCTCTTACAAGCTGTCTGCCCTTTGTTCTTACATTTATACAAGATCTACTTAGATGACTTGCTCAGATATAAAGTTTAACATCTGCTAACATACTTTAATCAGTAGCTTTTTAAAAGGCTGTAGGTTAATCTCTACTTTTTAATGAAAACTGGTGATTTCTTTCTTCAGTCTACCTTAATTGAAAACATCTAATATTTCTATATGACAGGCAAAGTTTGTGGTTTTGAAGTTACATATAGGTTATCATTCTCTCAAAACATCTCATTTGTTCATTGTATTAAAATTAATTTCCCAATTACAACTTCCACTGTTTTGATATCGTATTCAAGTCTGCATCCTAGGGTGGCCAGCAGGGCAAGGGAAATTATTGTCTATGTGTACTCTGCCCTTGTGTCATGGTTCCAGCCCAGTTCAGTTTAGTTTCATAACAAATGGGACGAAGGGAGGGACCCACGGTACCACACCGTGTGAAAAGTGGAAGGGAGTAGATCAGGAGATGAGCCCAGAGGAGGAATGCAGTGGCAGCGAGCTAAGGGATAAAACCAATTTACTAAATACGATAGCAGAGTGCAAGATAATATAATACAATATAATTGAAATTGAAGCTAATAAATAAATTAGAGGAAGTGTCCAGAAACTGAAGGCCTTACACTGTAGGCAAGACAGCTAGGGGGTATGCACAGCAGAGACGAGTAGAAAGAGAGACAGTCCCATGACTCCCAGGTAGTTTTATCTTTCCCTCTGAAAGGAAATGGAATAATGAAGTCTTCTGGGAGCTGTAGTTCACTTTTCTCTTCTGGGACCGGGTACCCGGCGCTAACAACAATCCATGGAACTGCAGCATTAACTCTTTAACTCCCAGTGCACTACATGATATTATGATGTGGAATACCAATAACAGAAATCATAAAAGCATGACACCCTTGTGAGATCTCATCTGCAATACTGCATCCAGGTCTGGGGCCCTCAGCACAAGAAAGATGTAGAGCTCTAGGAGCAGGTCCAGAAGAGGGATATAAAGATGATCAGACGGCTGTAGCATCTCTCCTATGAAGAAAGGCTGAGGCAGCTGGGCTTTTTGAGCCTGGAGAAGAGAAGGCTCCCAGGAGCCTTTGTTGTGACCTTCCAGTACTCAAAAGGAACTTACTATAAGGAGGCAGACAGAATTTTTACATGATCTGATAGTGCTAGCGCAAGGGGGAGCAGTTTTAAAGTAAAAGAGGGGAGATTTAGGTTAGATCATAAAGAGGAAGTTTTCACTCAGACACTGGAACAGGTTGTCCAGAGAAGCTGTGGATGCCCCATCTCTGGAGATGTTCAACTCTGGGTTGGATGGGACCCTGGGCAACCTGATCTAGTGCCTGATGTAGTGCGTGGCAAGCCTGCCCCCATGGGAAGGTGCTTGGAATTAGATTTTTAAGGTCCCTTCCAACCCAAGCCGTTCTATGATACTGCGATCCTTTTCTTGATTTTTTTTTTTCTAAAATGTAGTTTATTTGCCATTAGAACCTGATATCCTCTCAAAGAATATATTCCCTTCCATTCTAGAGAGTTCTTCTCGGCAGCTGATGAAATAAATATTTTCATATTGTCAAAAATGTCAAACTTAGTTCTTAGAAAGGACTTCTGACAACTTTACTTCCAGCTTCCCATTCTTCTTTCTCCCTTTTCTATTCTTAACAAAATCATCAGGAGAACCTCAGGAAAAATATCTCCCTTTGACATTGTGTTCTCCAATGAGATAGTATGATCCTACATAGAAACTCATCAAAAAGAATAATTTAATTTGTTATATTTGTACTTACATTTGGATCCCAAGTTTGTTACAGATGTCAAGGAAATATTCCTCTGTCTTTCTTCTGCTTTCCCAAGACAACTCTTAGAACTCAAAGATTAAAAAAGAAATAAATAAAATTAAAAAATAAGAAAATGAAAAGTCTTAGACAAAACAAAATAGAAATTTAAAACACGTATAAATGCCTGCTTCCAGTTATGTTCCAAATTGTTGCAACAAGCTCTGCATGGTCTGCCAAACAGGACGTTTTCTTACCCCTGGAGCTCTGATATTGCTTCTCTGATCTCGCAGATGGTGACTCCCTCACCCCGCCTAAGAGGAAGTGTGGGGACCCTGTGACATGAGACAAGAACCTCCTTCTTTCAAACCTTCCCTGTAGAAATGATGTTCTTAATCTCTTCCTTTTTTGGTAGTCTAAAAATAAATCAAACGGGTGTGGTCAGAAACAGAATAGTAGTTTAAAAGCTGCCAGTGGTTTTCAATACATAAACTGGTTCCTGATGAACTTATTTTAAACTTTTCTTAGTGAATAACAGTAGTCAAATTACAGCAAAGAAATTGCAGAGTCATATATTCTAAGTAGTACAGCACTATTCTGTGCATGTTACTACTAAGATATATAAATTAACTTTAGCAACCAAGTTACAGGCTTTCCTTATGCATTATTTTTATGACATCACCCCAACCTGTTACATCTCTTTCATGCCTTTTTTGCTATTTTTTTCTAATGAACTGGTTGGATTATATTAACCAGTGACTCATCAATTTCAGCATATTTCAATTTTTACCTGTATTGAATTGTCCTTTTTCTTACACAGACTTGTTTTACTTTAGAATAAGATTTTATTACCTTTTCTCCTTTATTTGACGTCAAATACCAGTTTCATTTGCTTGATTTTAAAAGTTTACTGAAAATGTAGTCAAAGCTGCTGATCAGATTTATCAAATCTCTAATGGTTTTTTTTCTATTTATTTATAAATATGCCAAAAGTATATATCTTTGCTCACCAGTATAGTTATTTCATTCCGGAGTTTGCTTCCACTCTTCTTCTCTTGTCTTTTTTGGAATCTGATTTGAAGTTATAATTACTCCTTTAATAGTGGGATAAACTGCACCAAAAGAAAACATTGAGTATGTGTAAGACTTGCAAGATCTGACATTTTTTTCTCTGAATATTGAAAATATCTTATTTCATTAATTATCTGATGAATGCTACTTCAGACTGTGGATCATAATATTGTAAACTCTACATCATAACGTTTTTATAATGTTGTAAAGATGCACTTAAATGAGGTAACACTATAGATCTGTAATATTCTGGATTGACGAAATAAGGTGAAAAATTGCAGTGAGGTTTCATTCAAAGCTACTGATTCCAATTAAGATTATCTGGACATGCAAGTTCTGTAACTCTAGCTTACTCAAAGCAATAATACTGCAAAAGTTCATGGTAAAGTTTATATACCTCTTTTTATGGTGGTGACAATCTTAATTTTGAGCCAGCTGATGATTCTGTCTTTTTGAAAAAGTATTAAGGTTTTTTCTCATTTGTCCAAATCATTTTGCAGCACATTGCTATTGTGTGAAAGAGATGCAAAGAATGCAGGAAATACATCAAGTTTTTAGGGTTATTATTTAAAAACATAGTTGTGACAGAGTGCAGCCTGGACTCGGCTGCAGCTAGTAGGTAAGGTCAGTCTTTCTTAAAGTATGATAAAGATGCTTTGTTAATGATGGCCTCCTATGTCTCACAGTCCTGACTTTCAATATTTCAAATAGTAGGGCCACATCGCCAGTAACAGAAGTGCTTGATATCTGAGAGTCTATTTAATTAAACAGAGGCACAAATGCTTAAAGACTAAAAAAAAAGAAACCGTCTTTGATTGTCCCTCCTAAGCATCCCTGGAGGTAGAAGGAAGACAGGGCATAATTTCCTAATGGGAATTTTGCTCAACTGTCTTTTGTAATATTTACTGCCAAAAGAAAAAAAAAGTAGTCTTCTGGAAGTGTTTCATCACTGTACCTAGTCATTGAATCAATACTGACTCAAAAAGAAAACCGTCATCAACCTATAGAATTACCAGTACTGTTTTTCATGGAGGAGACTGAAGCAAAGTACTTATCTAGATCAATCCTACTTAGTTTGTGAACTCTAGTAGTATTACAGTAGATGATGCTATGTCTGATACACTTTTCAAATGATGGCATTTAACATTTCTCTGAATTAAATTGCTCAGCGATCTATCTACCCATAGTCCTAGTACTGTATTTCCATTCATTTCTAAATTCTATCGATTACCTACTTTACTATAGTCTAACTTCTCTTTCATCATCCAAAATTCTGTACCATATGTAAATGTAATCATACTTCAGCATCTTTTTCATTTTCTTGTCATTTTAATGCCATATTTATATATCCACCTTAAAAAATCTAGAACATATTTTTCAAAAGTTTGTGTTCAGAACTTTTTCTGTTTGAATATGAATAACCTTTGTCTCAATGGCTAGAATCTTTTCATTATTCTGTTAGAGAACAGGTAAAACTAGTGGTTTTCCCAAATTCAATGTGAATTATTGCAATGTCTATCTGTAAGTACTTTACATGGATCCTATAGTTTTTCTTAGTTTTGCATTTTTATTACTAGTTCACATCTATATAACTGAAATATTGTGGGTTTTTTTTTACTGCAACGTATTTGGCAAGTTTTTAGTTATTTTTTGATTGGATTTACCGTGTTTGATCATGACATGTAGATTTCTGAGTTTCGGGAGAACTGTGGAACATTAGAAACAACATTGGAAATAACTGTTCAGTGAAACAGTGGTGCTCTTCCTCCATATGTTGTCAACTGCCAGGCTTCAAGTCTGAGCTGAAAAATGCAGTTTGAGGATGGTCATCTCTAGTCTCCTTTTGCCCTGTGTCATGTTTTTTTGCTTTGTCTTGACTTTCACTTTGGCATTTCCTTGCAGCTAATAAGAGTGACACAAACCTATGATTTCACATAGTCAGTGGAACACACGTAAAGCAATAACATATTTTGATGGTTATTTACTGGAGTTAGACTTTCTATATATGGAGGTCAAGACTTCAATTTTTTACTTTCTGCATTCCAAACAATTCTACCAAACCCTCATGTTGAAGTTGTCCTTCTTGCTCTTCACAGAATTTCTTTTTCTGAAGCCTGCTCTGGCCTCCATCTAGACTGATAAAGGATGTGTGAGATGTGTTCTTCAAAGCAGAGTGGAAATTCACAGACAGGAAATGCATTTGTGCAGCAGACAACAGAGGCACAAATTATATCCATCCTTTTTTTGTGTGTTTGACTATTGCAGCTCTTAAAACTGCAACCAAAAGTAAAGAAGTTGAAATAGTGTTTCTAAATAATACTTCATTTGGTTTGTTATAAAAATGTATCCTACCCTAAAGCAAGTAAATTTTATGGAGGATCACTGAGTCTTCTTTCTTTGTTATGCTTCTGTTTAGAATAGTATATTTCAGTTGGAATGGACCTTTTAAGATACCTAGCCCAACTGTTTGTAAGATGAAGTAGAAGTGGCAGTGTCCTGATTTCAGCTGGAATAGAGTTAATTTTCATCATAGTGGCTGATAGGATGCCAGATTTTGGATTTAGAAGAGAAATGATGTTTACAATCCATGGGTGTTTTAGTTCTTGCTGAGCAGTGGCTGCATCGAGCCAAGGACATTTCAGATTCTTGTGATATCCTGACAGTGCGAGAGCAGGAAGGGCCCAAGGAGCAGTGAGCAGAACAGCTGATCCAGACTGTCCAAAGGGCTATTCCATACCATATGACATCATGCTAAACAATAAAACTGGGGGGAAGTTGACTGGGGAGGGGCTGCTGTTGTTGCTGGGGAACTAGCTGAGCGCTGGTCAGCGGGTGATGAGCAATTGGATTGTGCATCACTAGTTTTTTTAATTATTATTATCCTTTTCTTTTATGTCCTTTTAAATTGTCTGTATCTCAAGCCATGATTTTTGCCTCTTTCCAATTTTCTCCTCCATCCTACTGTGGGAGCTATGTGGTGGGTTTAGTTATCCAAAAAGATTTATGAAATATGTTATTTTGCTGATTAATTCTTTTGGTACAATAGAGATGATTAGCATTTTTCTTTCTAGAACTTTATGAAGAAAATATCTTACGTTTTCTAGTATCTCATCGCATATATACTTGTTCCACCATTCAAAAAATAAAGAAAAATAAATCTTCAGCTTAAAATGAAATTCTGAGTACGTTATTAAGAGAGAAAACACTCTTGTCCACTCTCATCTGAAGTAGGTTATCTTTTGTTGTTTAAAATTAAGTTTAGGTGTCCATGTATTCTTAAGAATTTTGTGAGCTGCAAGAGTTAGGTAGAAAAGTTAGGACATTTCAGCATATTATGAACTCTTTCATTAATTACGGTTGGGCCCAGAAGTGTTAAAGTATTGTTAGCATCACTCTTGGAATATTGTATTTCTCTGTCTTCATGATATTCTTTGATACATCTTTCTGTTGTCTTGATTTTCTACCATTATTTTATTCTGTGATTGTGATAGTTTCTCACTAATAGTGCTCCACTACTAAGAATCTTTCACAGGGCTATTTGTTTTTCTTAAGCGGATTGTCTCCCACTTTATTAGTGTCCTTTGGCATCTTACCACCCATGCATCACAAATTTACTTCTCCAACTTTTAAGTTTTGTAGGTCTCATCTCTACTTTACAATTTACTGTTATATAACTCTTGGAAAATACAATCAGTTGAGATTAACTTTTTGGACCATGTCTTATCCAGGCTCATATCTGAAAAAAAAAAAAATAGAAGTATCTTTTCTTTGTTTTTGTCAACATTTACTGCTTTGTTTTCCCTGGTATTTTTGAAGTTGGAAAGCAGATTTGCTTTTTGTTTGGTTAGCCTTAATTTGCACATAGATCCTTCAACCCATGAATATTAGCATCTGAATGTCTCTTTTGGGATGAGTCCAACTGCAGTTCTGATTATATTTCCCCTCAGAACAACTATAGTCGTTGTACGTGACAGTGCATTGGATTTAGCTGCTTCCACCCTGTGCATCTCCCCAGTACTTAATTGGTGAGAAACCTCTAATGCCTATGGGCTGTCATGCCATGTGCAAGGAGGAGTTCAGGACAGAGAGCCTTCCTGCATGACTTTTTCCTGCACTCAGCAGGGATCATTGCTGTTCATTTATAAAAAAACTTTCCTTCATTGTTCTTATGCCTGTTGCCCAGACTATCTGAGTACTGTCTATGTGATAGATAATACATATAACTGTGTGGGCTAGCAAATACTGTACTGGCAAAGCAAAATATCAATGCAGTACCACTTTTTTCTACATGTTTCAAATTCTGTATAGTACTCTGGCAAATGTTAGGAGCATTGTCAAGTTCCTGTTATTGTCATTTACAGTTAATGAAAGATGATTGAGATCCTGTTTTGCCTTCATGTGTTTGACATATACATTAGTTTTAACATCAGACAAGAAATTATTTCATGAAAAAGGCTTTGAAGTTTAAGCTCCAAGTGTTTCAGAAAAGTAACACTTCAGTTCATAGCAAAAGAAAGGAAAAAAAACAGTCTTCCTTTCTCCTACTTTAGACTGAAGATCTGATTTCTGACATGAATTCTATGATCAATTAGCTACCGTTGATGACTGGTAAAAATAAAAGTTTTTTTTAAAAAAGTGTTAGCTAAAGGAGTCTACAATACGAAAAAAATGTGTGTGCATTTCAGTCTTCTAGAGATCACTCTGTATACGAAGAATTTGTATATTGTTATTTTTGTAATACACTTTTCGTATGTTGACAGTAGCACACAAGCTTTCCTATGAATAGTGCTGTTCAATTCTTTCGTATGAAAGTTTTTGGCAAAGATGAAAAAAAGCAGGAGTAACGTATGTGTTGTCATGGTTCTTAAACGATTTGTACCTTCCCTGAATTTTTGAGTGATATTGCGAACATTAAAGATGGTGATAGTTTTCAGGGAAAAAAAAACAAGCAAAAATTAAATGCATGAAACAAATATAAACAAGAATGGGGTACTGAGAAGTAAAATATTTTGGATGGTCTCCTCTGTTAACAAGGACAACTATTGTTGCAACAAAATGCAATTACTTATTAGAGAATTAAAGAATCATAGAATGGTTTAGGTTGGAGGAGGCCTTAAAGGTCATGTAGTTCCAACCCACTGCCGTGGGCAGAGTTACCACCCATCAGTTCAGGCTACCCAGGGCCCCATCCAACCTGGCGCTGAGTGCCTCCAGGGGATGGATCATCCACAACCTCTATGTTCCATAGCCTCACCACCCTCTGAATAGAAAATTTCTTCCTATCATCTAACCTAAATCTTCTCATTACCCATAATGTGTAGAAAATATAAGATTCTTATTTGTATGTACTCTATTTGCATATTTCATATTCTGAAACATTGCTGTATGGACTCTCTGAGCACTGTAAGATCAGTCGTGTTTTGAATCAGTGCGCAGGTAGATGAAGACTAACACTAAAAATCATTATCATAGTCCATCACTGTAGAGAGGGAAAAAAAGTAATTGTTCCAACATAGCTAGTTGCAGTTACTGTGAAAGTCTGAATAGCCCTTTCTTTCACTGACACCTTAACTAGTAAAGTGTTCTTGTGATTAAAGATTAGACTGATGAACATGGAACATTGTATTGTTGGAGAGCAGGTTGCTCGGCAGCACGTAGCTACTGATTGACTAGTGATTTACCAATGATGTAATCCTAGGTGTGTGGAGTTTTCCAGAGTGTTCTAGTTGTATTCAGTATCCATAGTATTCTGTATCCATAGTGTTGTAGTTAACAACATATCCCATATATGGAGATAACTCGGGCAACGATATTGTTAGCGTGCATGTTGCATAGAGCTTGTATCCCTGGACCTTGTATCCCTGGAAGCAAGTATGCTATATAAGATGGTATGTTGCTACAATAAAGTTGGATGCATCTCATATTGAGTGGATCTTGTGTTCCCCACGCGAGTACCAGTAGGGCAACCCTTTTGGGGAAACCTGGGGCATTCCCCAACATTGTATTAATGGTTTGAGCAAAGGCAAGATGTGTGATGATGTTTACAAATAACCCATATTGATATTAAAACTGCTGCAGGTTTCAACTTTTTGTGTTATGCAACCTTTGCCATGTGCTCCAGCTCATACTAAGTGCGTAGTTCAGATTGGTTGGTATTCACTGTTTGCTTAAAGGCTCTATGTAAGAAATTTTTTTTATTATTATTTGTTTGGCAAGCTGAGCTAGCCTCTTTTTAAATGAAGCTGGTATGCTAGCATGCAAGCTTTCAGTATTTTCATTTCTGTACACGAGCAAAGTACACCATTGGACATACATCACTCCATTTGTTGTGTGTCTTCAGGTCTGTGTTTTAAAAATCTTTTGTATAGGAGCTCCAAAATCTTTCTAAGCATATGTGTACTATACACATGAGAACTACTCCAAAAGTAATGCCTCCTATTTATTTCCATGGAAACTGCAATCGATACAAAGAGGACAATGGCACTATTGGATATTTAATAGATATTGAGCATTATAATGCTATTTCTCAGCAACAAAGCACTATTTTACAACATAGTCATCACCGTTAGCTATGCTTTTTTGCCAGCAATGAGCAAGAGCCTGTATGCCTTTCTTTTGAAAATCTGCACTAGCAGAGTTGACTCGCTGTTTCACAGTTGCTATTACATCATTGTTTCTCAGAAAATGTTGCCCACACAGTCTGTCTTTAATTGGCTCAAACAAGTGGAAGTCAGAAGACACTGAATCTGGACTATGGGGTGTGTGTGGCAGGACAGTTCAGCCAGTATTGGAAATATGTTTGATGATATTCAAACTGGTATAGGGCCTGGCACTATCATGTTGCAAGATAAAGGCTTTCTTCTTCTCTGACCTGGTTATGGAAGTTTCAACCTTCAGCTTAGTCGGTGCCATGACTGCAGTCAGTGTTGATGTTTTATCCAGGTTCCAGGAAATCCTGAGGGATCGCCTCTTTCCTATCCCAAAAGACTGCACATTGCTTTATCTTTTCTTCAATGGGGAATTCACTTGTTGTCACTCCATGGGCTGCTATTTTGCCTCCAGCTAGTAGCGGTGACACCATGTCTCATCACAGGTAATGATGTGATCAAGGAAAATGTCACCTACAGCCTTGTATTGGTACAGTAGGTCCTGACAAACTTGCATATGATGTTTTTTCTGTTCCTTTGTGAGCATTCATTGGACGCACCTGATGCAAACTTTGCGATATTCCAGTGTTGCCACCAACAATGTTGCCTCCAGTGCATTGAAGCAAATATTTAGCTCTATATGCAATTCCCTGGTCATAATCCACTGATTTACATGGATGAGCTAATTGAGCTGCTCTTCGTTTCCTGGTGTGGCAGCTGTATGTGGCTGTCTGGAACATGACTTGTCTTTCACATTGCTGTTGCCACTATTAAGGGCACTACCCATTGCCTCAGTGCAGTAATATCCACTGTTTGGTCTCCGTAAATGTCCAGCAAGTGTTGATGGATATTGGTGGATGCTATTTTTTCTGCATGGAGGGATTCAATTCTAATCCTTTGCTTCAGACACGCTTCCATGTCAAATGCCATTTTTTCAGACTGCCCCTCTGCTGCCATCTGTCACATGACAACAAAATGTAAAGGAATATTTGTAGGAAGGTTCAACCTCTACTGCCATGCTGCCAACATCTATCTGACATTATGCGCCTATATAATAAAATGGGAGGCATTACTTTCTACTATATCAGCAACCTTCATATATCTAGTACTTATCTACCGTACATAACATCCAAATTCTCTTTAGGCAGTATAAGACAATGTTGTGATTCTCACCAGTGACCTGGTGAGAATGTGGGGTTTATTGGTGCTTTTTATTGTGGTTTGCCTTTGTGTTCTGAGGGAACATTTAACTTAATCAGATTTCAAAATAGCAAAACCACATAGCACAAAGCTGCTGCAGGTTTTTGATAGAATAATAGATGCTACCATCTGTTAGATGTTACTGTTTCATCGTGAAATGAAACAGCAGTCCTTACAGCATTCATAAGAATAACAGAAAAATCATATGTCGCTATTTATGTTATTAGATATAGAGTTCTTTTCATTTTAAGTAAGAGAAACGTGAATCTTTTTCTAAGATTTGCTGAATACAAACAAATTCTGTTGAATTCAACTAATGGCCACTGTCTGTGTATCACAAAGTCCTATTTTAGGAACAGGTAATAAAGAATATTTGTTAGGCAAACTTAGGATGTGCTCAAAGATTTCCTCAAAATCTGAGTTAGAGATTTACTTTGATGTTCTGAATTTCTGCATGATCGCCTTTTTCCATGTTGTTAGAATGATACTGTAGCTTTCTACTGTCCATTAAAACTATATAATATGCTATATTGTGTTTTTTTTCTTTAAGTTTTGACTTGATTTACTATTTTCTGCTGGGCTGGTTCTTCAATGAGATGATTTTGACCAGATTTATGATTTGTCCTTATTACATCTGTGTTATATGACAGTGAAAGCATGCAACATCTTTTCTTAAGAAATTTAGGTTTTGTTTTCCCTCTTGAGCCAGAAGGAAAAGCTTAAAATATCTTGGATTAGTTCATTATACAGTCATTCTCAAATTTCTTCATAGTATTTATTTTCCTCCTGACATGCAGTAGCAAATTGCAGAAATGCATTGCTCTGCCAACATAAACAAAGAATCTGATTATTTGGAAAGTAGGAATTGTAACATTGACATTAACAGGTCAAGTGTGACTCTGAACTGAATTCTCAGTTTACATCATGCAAGTGAGGTTTGAGCAGGAATGTTTGGATGCACAGAGTGAAAAGGAAAATAAATACATTTTTCCTTTGAGGGCAGAATGTTTTTTGTGGGAGGAGGTTGTGATCTCTAGATGAAAGGAAAATCAGTACATACAAAGCAAAAATTATTTATTAACATTGCAATTAACATTGCTCTCTTAAAGAGCAATATTGACAATAAATTGGTGTTAAAAAAAATAACAACAAATGAAAGTCCTCAAGTCTCTATAATACTAAACAAGTTTAAGCAGTCTTCCACTATACGTTCTTCTGTGGGGAGAATGCTGGCAATGGTCTTTCTAGAGCTGATAAGGAAGAATGGCAGACAAATGATCACAGACTCTCTCATGCAAAGAATTAGTAAATAAAAGCAATTTATATAACCAAAGGAAATAATTATTGTTTTATAAAGATAAACCACCTTTAGCTTTCTGTTGTACTAAACACTAAGGTGACTAAGATTCATTGCCAAATGAATGTTTTCTTTCCACATTCGTTTACTTGTTATTCATGGCACACATCAAGATTCTTAAATGTCAAGCTCCTCAACAGAGCAGAGCTGCAGTGGAATCACTGTTAAAATAATTGTTCAATTTCATCTTTTTTTATTTCTGGATGACAAAAAATAATCACAGTTTCTCAATTTGATTTTCATGTTGAATCATGTTGCTTATACTTAACATTTATACTTTTCCATTTATCAAAAACATAACTTCTAGCCCTCTTTTTAAGGTCATCAAATATTTTTTTCAAGAGGTAAAATAATCTTTTTCTTTCCTGTATATATTGCTGTTAATGTTTGAAAGCTTGGGTTCAGTGATGTTCATCTGTGTGCCTGTGTGGATACAGGTTCTGTAGGTGACTCTAGCATGTGAGTTATTCTATAAAACACTTAAGTACATCACAGTTCAATCTCAGAGAACTCTGTCTATGCTTCATCATCACTTTCCAAACACTGCTTACAGTATTTTGTTTTCACTGTGTTGAATAGTTTGCTTCAATTAACAAAACAAATATTGAACTCAGTATACTAATAATAAGCTGGACAACATCAAGTTTGTAGTTCTAAAACAAAAGCAAAAGCCCTCCCTAAAACCCAATCGCTTTAAGTAAAGAAATCACAATGTCGTAGGGTGAATCCTCTTGAAAGCTGATATCTTTGAGTAAAATAGCCAGAGAGATGTTTTATCAGTGGTATCTTTGAAAAAGAAAGAGAGATTGTAACATAGACATTCATTTAATTAGAAAAGAGCTATGGTAGTCAACCCTTTACTACTTAAGTTAGGACTTGTGATATCTAGATGAGTTTAATTTTCTTATAGGTCATTTCTATTTTACAAGTATATAGATGTCATAGCTCAGACTTTTCAAAGAATACTCTGAGGAAGTTCACTTTTGTAAAGGTATTTTTAGTCAAACAAATTGTTATTAGCCTAAGTATAAATAAACAGAGACTATTAATTGTTTCATGTATTTTTACGGTAATTGACATGGAAACTTGTTTATAGTAAGTAAATGGTACTTAATATTAACATTACAGATGCTAGATTTTTCTAGATTGTTCATTTAGAGACGTCTTTTAAGATAACAGTCTTTTATAATTGACTTAATTACAGTTCCACAGAAAATCATTAACCTTGTTAAATTGTGCAGAAGTTTAGGTTTTTTATCTTATCAGATTCAAGCCAAAATAGCTTCTCTTTCGCAAATAACTAACATAGCTAAATAAACAGATATATTCTTAGTACTTCCGAATTCAGCTGTTAAAACAGAAGTAGCATTTTCTGTTATTGGCCCGATACAAACCTCTGCCATTCCCAAAACATAAAAATATCTGGTTTTCAGATTACAGTCAGGTATTCTGTTTGAATATTTGATATTTGCATCACAGCTTTGTTGCCAAAATGAAGAGCATGACTGTAGAGATAAGACGTAATTATGGTAACCTTGTTTTTAATCTTTCCTTGTAGGATTTTGGAGATGATGGGTCCTTGTACATTACTAAGGTTACTACAACTCATATGGGAAATTACACCTGTTATGCTGATGGCTATGATAAACTCTATCAAACTCATATTCTTCAAGTGAATGGTAAGGAAAAATGCACTAATGACTAAGTCATAAGAGACTGGAATTTGGATTTTGTTAAGCAGATCTACTGTTGTCTATTTTAAAAATCTTTTTAATACACTTTTGACAGAAAAATAGATGAAGTTATTTTTCTTTATTGTTCTCCTACAAATTGCCTTGGAAATCACATTCATTTAGTGTACATTTATTAAAAAGAGTAAGATAGTGCAGTAGACTTCCTCTGCACAGTGAACTGTTCACATGTGAGCGTATTACCAGGAGAAAAAGGCGTGTAGGTCACTCTGAAAGTAATGCCTCCTATTTTTTCCCATAGAAATACATGGACAGATACAAAGAGAACAGTAATGCTATTTAATAAGGCAAACTCTCAACTACAAAACATTATTTTTCAACACAGTCACCACCATCAGCTCTGCATTTTCACCAGCAGTGAACAAGAGCCTGCATGCCACACTTGTTAAAGTCTGCACCAGTGGAGGGGACCCACTGTTGCTGTCACTACTGCTGAAACACACCACCCACTG
The DNA here is from genome assembly GCF_002078875.1 of Numida meleagris. Classification (NCBI taxonomy): domain Eukaryota; kingdom Metazoa; phylum Chordata; class Aves; order Galliformes; family Numididae; genus Numida; species Numida meleagris. The sequence goes on along the minus strand of NC_034412.1, from coordinate 27,362,623 downwards.
CCTCACTGCGCTCACATCCACTGTTAAGTTTCTGTAAACATTCTGCAAGTGTTGATGAATGTCAGTAAGTGCCATTTTTTCCACATGGAGGAAATCAGTTCTACTCCTTTGCTTCATCCACACTTCCATTTTGTCAGACTGCCACTCTGCTGCCAACCATTGTGTGGCAACAACATATAGCAGAATATTGGTGGGGAAGGTTCAACCCCCAAAAAAGAGTAGGGGTTTTTCGTGTTAGGAATGGTGCACTTAGCGAAATAATTTTAAAAATGCTCTATTTTAGATTTGATTGTAAATTTGACTTGTATTTTGCATTCATTATTTCAATATCTAAACATGATTGTTCATCTCCATTGGCATACCACTGGTCCCACTGTAGTTTATCTCCAGTGAAATTTAATATCTTTTTTTTTGTTTTGAGTGACCTTGTGTTTTCCTATTGCTTAATCCTTCATATTTATCTTTTCAGCTCTTAAATCTATCCTCCCACATGAAACTAAAAGCATTTGTCAATTCATATTGATACTTAATCCTGTCCAGAATCACGTTGGAGCTCAATTTTTTCCTGCATGTTTACTTTGCGCTTTTACTCTTTCCTGAATGTAGACTATAGTCACTACCATCATTCTTGGTTTTGGTATTATTAGACAGTTGCATTAACCCATATCATACTTTACTTTTCCTGACATCTCTTATCAGAAAACGGAAGAATCTTTCCTGATATTCACATCTTTTATTGACGATCACACCAAATGCAGTTGCTTAGATTATTTTACTTGCCTTTTTATATGGGTCACTCTTAACAGCCTCTTGTTTTTTCCCACTTTATACTTGTTAATATTCTTCACACTTTAAATGACTTGGATATTCAGTGCTTGCTTGCTGTTTTCTTAATGTCGTTTCTGTCATTGTATTTTTCCAGAAAACCAATTTGGAATATCTGTTGACCTATCTCTCTGTTTTTTTTTTCCTTCCAATTTTAAATTTTATGAATTGTTTTCAACATTTTGTAAACAGACTGTTCTCACTGAGCTAATACATGGCATCAGCATTTCCTCCTCCCTTAATTTTATCTGTGGAAATTTTCTGTCATCTTGTAACAGAGGTAGCAAATGCTGGCTCGACTAGTGGGAAGACTGAAATACAGTTTAATTGCATTTTAATTGAACTGGACATATTAGAAGGTCCTCGGACAACTTTCTCCTTTTTTGTGTGACCTGCTCTACCCTAATTTATTAATAAACATATATTTCTGTTAGCGCCTTTCTTACCTATCCCAATATGTTAGTAATCCCGCAATACTTATAACATACCTATCCCAATATGTTAGTAATCCCGCAATAGTTATAACATTTATGTTCTATATGTTTCACTTCTTGGCTCAATTCAGTCCTAAATGAGGCAAAACTCAAGGAAGTTTTTCTCTAGAGGTAGGATGTTAAGGATCATAGTATGTGAGAGGTGAAGGACAACAGCTGTAGGTATTTCTAGAAACAAAATATCTGTCACAAAATGGTATTTTTCTTTTGGAGAAAGAAAACCCTTTGATTTCCAAAAGCAATCACTGCTGTTGCTTTTCTACATCATTCACAAAAATTTAAAGTTGTCTAAGCAAATTAAATAATCTATATTTACCCTGTTCAGCTCTTGGAGTGATACATTTTAATACCATTTTGAATACTGATTTTTGGGGGAGTAAGGGAGAAAAGAAAGGTATCCTTTAGGCCATTTGCATCATTTCCTGTTAACATTACAGATAAACTGAGTTAAAACCACAAAGATTTAAAGCTTTGGTCAAATGAACAGCTGTTTTATACTTTAGATCTGTACTTCTGAGTAGTAATCTTCCTAAGAACAGGCATGGTGGTCTGTACTTGTAGCTGTGATAATGACTAATTAATATAATGATGCTTGTATTAACAGGAGAGTCAGATAAAGGGTACTGAGATAATGAGGCTCTGATCTCAAAGATCTAATGTGAGTGTTCACAGAAAACAGTGTAATTAGATTTGAAGTTCTTGATTCCATTAGTATCAAAAATACAGATTTCACAAAATCACAGAATCCCTGTAATTCTGTAAAATCTGTATTTTTTAAAGAAATAATATTTATATTATTTGCATTGAGTAATGCAAACATTATACATGCATGAATAATGAACTTCCTCTAAAGTCCTCAAAAAAGATACAAATAATCAGTGCTGTAGAAGACATTTTATGGAGTGAAAGTTCAATATAATGTTATTTAAGTAATGCAGTAAGTAAGTACAGTAAGCAATATTATAAGTAGATATCAAACTCTTCTTTCTGTAAATTGTATGGAAAAAGAAACAACAACAAAGCTATAATAATTCAGGAGTAATTGTTTCATTAAATAATACTAATGAATAGCATTTACATTATCCTTAAAACTTTCAAAAGGTATAGTTTTGTGGCTGTATTATTGATCTATTTTATTAAGACTTCTATGTGATTTTTTTCTTCTGTTCTGGGGAGAGAGAGGAGGTGCTGATAAGATTAATTTGAATTAGAGTACCTACCTACAAAAACTATTTTTCCTACTATACATTGAGGACTAAATAGTGAGGCTAACTCATAACGGACGTTCCTATGTCAAAAACACATCTGCAGTATTGAAATCTCTGCTTTAAATTCATGATACACTTCTGTTTAATTCTATATGCAGAATATAAGTTCCATAAGTGTATCACTGTGGGTTTCGTTTATATCATCTAAGTGACTGACACTGCTGTCGTATTTAAGAGAAGCAGACAGGCATTGCTTGATTGAACAATGGAAAAGTCATTCAACAGAAAAGGTTTTCAGAGTGCCCTTTCTGAAAACTAAAATGGTTTGGTCTTATTAATTCATGAAACTGCTGAATCTTCAGCTCCACCAAAAGCCAGTTTATTCTCACAGTCTTTCTTTCATCAAATGGTTACAATGAGAGTTTGAGCCTATCAGTTTGTTTTTTTTTTTCCCTCTGCATATTTGTGATAATGAAATTCATGCCATCAGATATTTTTCCTTTAGTGTTGTTGACATCATGTATCATAAAACCCATGCATTTGGAAGTCTGTTTTCAGATACTGATAGATGGATATGTGTTGGTCTTAATATCACTGAAGACAAAGTGGAGCTATCTAATTATGTCTCCCCAAAAATATCTATCATATCAACTCCATAATTTGTCATTAAAATCCCTTTTTTTTCTCTGAAAAGAATCTCCTGCAAATAGAACATAAATACAGAGATGAGTCATCTGTACTTCAGAAATTTTTGTGTACTTTTCTTTGTGATTGTTAGCCTCTCTTTTTTTCCACAGGAACCTTCAAAAAGTTTGTAGGGGAGTGCTGGTAGAGTTTCTCCAAACAAAGCAGTGAACCCAGGTTACAAAACCTGTGTAAATAACTCAGATTTTCTTGTGATTAAGGTTACTGTAATAGGCAGGGAGGTGCCTTTCTCTAAAATGTCCTTTAACATATTAATATATTCAATTGCTTTATATGTTAGTACTCAGCTATTTAAGGCAAAATAAAAAGTGTACATCAATTAAATGAAAAATCATAATTTAAATATAAAAATGGGATATTTTGCTTATAGCAAAAGACAAGAAATAAAATGCCATTAGATATTACAAACAAAAAGGAAGTCTGCTTTGAAATTCAGAGCTACTCTAAAAACATACATACCTGTAGCACTAAAGCAACATTTATCTTTCTGTTTATTACTAATTATGGTATCCTACTCCCTGAGCTTTCTCAAGGTAAGTTATTTGCAGAAAGATGACAAGAATTTTTCTCCAATTTAGTGTTAAGACAAAAGCCTACTGGAAAGAGAAGTTTTAGCACTTTAAGGTAATAAAAGAGGCTAGATCCTCAGCCAGATATAAATCAGTGATTTATAGTGTCTGAGGAATTGCTTACCGTCTTTGTTTTTCAAAACAAAATATCAGTTCAGTCAAAAAGAAGAGTTGTCATACTGAGCAATAGAAGAATATGGTGAACTAAATATGTTTCTTCCTTAAACAGATGCATTCTCTCTGGATTCTAGACAACTTGAACAGTCTATTTTCTTTGATATTTTTTTCCTATTATTCCTGGCTGAAATAGTCTTCAGTGGTTTTTATAACAATTGTAAGTCGTACTGAATAGTTATACATTCATCATATTTGGAGCGAACAGTCTCATGGGCCTTGTCCAACTGAATGTAGGATTCATCCAATTTTGTGTTATTCGTGATTCTGCTAAAGACAATCATGTAATGTCTTTCCCCTCACACACAGTTTTTAATCTAAGGGCTTCCCCCTTCTAAAAGAAGTTTCTTTATGCTACAGTATTAGAATATACCCCTTGGAAAATCAACATGAATGATCAAATTGTTTGTATACTTAAAATTTTCTTTATGTAAATATTTCTGCTCAGTTACATAAAAATGTGACTGAAATGAGCCCAAAGAGTTTATATCACCCTTATCAAATCAAGTTAATTTTTTAGACTGTGCCCACGCTGCACGAACGTTTCAGATGCCTACATGCCTCAGTTGCACAGTTCCAAGGGGCATATTACAGGTAGGCTCTAGGGTAACTGGAAATCAAAAAATTAATTGCAAAACAAGTTAAAAAAAGACATCTTAGTTGTGTAGATAACCTGTCATTCCCAAATTTGCTGAGGAAACTAGTAAATGGCAGCAAATAGAGGGAAAAGACAGTAAGAAATGAATTCTCTCCTGTCACAGAAGTATCTCTGTCTGGAAAAAGGGAACAAGACCTACTCCGGAAATACAAGACAATAAAAGCAATTCAGACCTATTTTCACTTAGGTACATCTTTAGCCTCACATATTTGGGCCTTTGAGTTGTTAATTTAGCAACAGTACCATTGTGATGCAGGTTGTGGTTTTATTTCTTTAGTTTGGAAGCATTTTATTTTCGTTTTAATATTTTCTAAAAATCTGTGAAGAATAAAATTGCCCAGAAATATCACTTGCCTTTTATCATTAGATATCCTCTGACAATGTATGCTAGTTGTACATTTCAGTCCCCTGCAGTCTGGATTAGCTGATACTAAGAAGGTTGTTTAGCTCATCCTTTGCTGACAGGAATATATGTATTATAGGTGATATATAACTGTTAGCTTCTTTCGAGAGGTTTTGTGAGCCTAGGAGTTCAGGTTTTTGTTTCCAGGTGATATACATTCCCAGTGGTATGTGAAGTCTTGTAAAATAACAATTTTTTCCAAAAGCACAGAATTACTAAACCTATAATAAAGTGATGTATTTATCATGGAAAATCTGATTCAAGAAGAAAGCAAAAGAAGGAGCAACTGCTGGATTTATAGCAGACTGATTCCCTTAACAAACAAATACTGATCTCTAATGCCAATAATTTCACTGGTTTTATTATTATTGCTTGTAGCCATAATTTAAACCCTTCTTACTGAAATATTCTGTAAAGGATATTTGTCTGAAAATATACTAAATTACAGCTAACTAATTTCTGGCTATTCCAAGAGTGGAACTGAAGGGGGGGGGAAATTACCCTTTTGCCCAAGCTAAACTAATAACTTCTTTTTCTTATTCATTGAAAAAATTCCAAAATTAGATCAATAGAAGGCGTCTTTTCACATTCGCTCAGTAGAAGTTTGTCAGAACATGGTGGTGAAGTTCCCAAAGATTTTATTAATAATATTCCACTGGCACAAAACAAATGAACAGTGCCTTACAATAGATACTTGGTATGCAGTGCCTTGCAGTCAGTGGTTTGTACATGCTGAGGCTGCTTGTAAGCCTTCAATGATGGTAGCACTGTCCCTAAGGCGATGGAGCTCCTTGCTCTTCTTCGGGTAAGATGGAGAAATAAACCACTTGGCTTTGACACAGTGGAAATCTGCAACATGGACATAAGTCATTAAAGAACCTCCTGTCAAGTAATACTGAAGAGGGCAGAGATTAAAATTGGGCCCTTGGAGGAGAGGCGGAATAAGGCTGGGAGATGAGGTGCTGAAAAAAACAGCCAAGCGTTACGGTTGAGAGGGTCTGAAAATTAGGAACACGGGGAAAGGCAATGTCTCACACAGATACTACAGGAGAGCAGAGACAGGGAACAGGTGGAGGGGGAACACATGACAAAATAAGATTTGAAATGAAAATAGAGAGGTCTGCATACAATCCCTTCCAGAAACTCAATGGAAATCTTAAATCACTGTTTTAGATATGCTGCTCATAGCTGGTAGTCTAAGCAATTAGCAGCTATAGCTTTCAGATTTTTTTCTTCTGCTTTTTAATATATTTTTGTATTTGTTCTACTGGAGTTATGTGTAATTTTCCATATGTATTATTTGAAAAGACCCCTACCTCTAATTGGGTTTAAAATATCCCTGAAACCTTCTGATTTTTATGTTTTAATTGAGATGCCGTACATACGTGTATCTCTTGCAGTTTAGAAATTTGAGGCATTTCCATGCTCTAATAGGACAGCATGCTGGGACATTTCTTGTAAACAGTTGGATAGCATTTGAAAATATTTAATCTCTTGCCAAAACAGACACAGTTAATTTTTGATCTTGTTATCTTCTTTCATTATCAACTGATATTTCATCCTCTATCCAGCTGTGTTTTGTGACACCAGCTAAGTATTCTACATTTTTAAAGCTACATTAAACAAATCTTTGGATAATAGGAAACATATTTCTTCAACCTTCATTAAAAGTTGTTGCTCTTTTGTTTGTTTAGAAAGAGCTTCAAGATAGTTTTCTCTATGTGTAATTAAAGACAGTGTCACCAATTATTCATATAAAAATTCCACACAGCAATACTGCTAAATCTTGATTAATCATTGTTTGCCAATATGAATATGTCCACTTGGATGTCTTCTTCCAATTCTGATGCACTATGCAGCAGTTTTTTTTGTTGGTAGCATGCATTGCAGCAAGTTTCCAAACCTAAAAGTGATGTCAAAAATTCTTACATTGTACTGGTAATGAAGCTCAGAAGACTACTCTGAGCTCTGCACCTCTGGAGTTAAAAAATAAAATATTCAAACCAAATGCTTTAGTATCAGCACTTAAATAAGACTAGCTGATCTGATTTAGCCTCAGATTCAGACATGTGAGACTCTATGGTAAAATTCACAGTTATCTAGTTACTGTATAAAGCATGTACAATGTGAATTTAATTTATCCCCACAATGGCTACATATACTGTTCTATACATGGTTAATAATTTTTCATTTCGCTGATCTGCCTAATAAGGAATGCAATACCAAGTAGTCTGTATGACATAGTGTATTTACTTACTTTTGTGTGTGTGTGTGTGAATTTCAAATAAACAATCTTTCATTCTATTGTTGTATTAAATAAAGTAAAAAAGAAAAATAGGAAGCTCCAGATCAGATCCAGAAGTTCCTGCAGTCCTGTAGCGTATATCTAATGCAGTGCCATACATTTTATTAAGTGAGCCAGAAATTTTTCTGTAAGCATAAAAGTTTTCAGTGTCAATGCCTACTATATGAGACTTGGAATTTTCACATGAATTCAGAACATTAAGTATAAACTAAAGGTAATATTAGGTATCATAAGCACGGTTACTTGCGTTTTACAAATAAGATAGGTCACTGATAGGTGTTGTAGAGAGAGTATAAAGTTAGGGTTGGAAGTGTTAAATAAAAGATTTTGTGAAATAAGACAGTTATCATCTCTGTGCACCTTATCACAGCTTACTGGCTCTAAATTATTCATATTTTCTAAAGAAATTTAAGGGAAAAAAATCTTACTACTAAACTCCCAAACTACTTAATTATAATTCAGGCTTTTCTCTGATACAGACTGTGAAAAGGGATTTTTCTCATAGAACATTCTTTCTCCTTCATAAATTTACTGCGACAGAGATCAGTGTTGAATGTGAGTGAATATGTGACTACTACCACATCTGTATTTTGCACTGTCATTATATATAGCTGTAGGAGTCTTTAGAATTGCTTGTAATCATTTTTTAAATGAAGATAATACTTTTCTCCCCTAAACTATAATTGTTTTCCAACTTCAGTTCCACCGGTCATCCAAGTCTACCCAGAGAGTCAAGCAAGGGAGCCAGGAGTGACAGCTAGCCTTCGGTGCCATGCTGAAGGTATTCCTAACCCGCAACTTGGCTGGCTGAAGAATGGAATTGATATCACCCCGAAGTTATCTAAACAGCTAACTCTTCAAGGTAAATGGGCATATTTATTGTTTTCTACAGATTGCAAAAGCTTTACGAGGGCATCATTTCTCTTCTAGCTATTCTTATTACCTAGTTTTAAACAAGGGTTGAAGTCTAAGCTAAAACATTTTAGGTGCTATCTTGAAATTTCTCCCCAAGGCATGCATATACTCTGCTTTCTCTTCATGAAAATAAGAGATTTACATAGGAACAGAATCGCCAGTAAATTCCAATAGCTTTTCTCAGTTATAAGATATATAGCTTCGGAGTACAACAAACAGCCCAGGACCCAGTTCTAATTACAACATTAGAATTTGTCACTGCAAGTATATTAATACCATTCAATGTGTATTCAGAATTTATATTTAAATTAGGAAGCAACACTTTTGTGAATATTTTATTCACAAAAATGTATTTTATTCGTAACTATGCATTCATGGTAATCTAATTATTTTTCATGAGCCCAGATTTGAATTTTTATTGGAGCATGGACTAAACTTTTCATGCACTGTGATTCAGTTAAAAACAAAAGTTTTTTTGACTGGTAAGAATCTCCATGAGATTTAGGAAACTGATGGCTAAAAGAACAGCAGTAGTAATATATGAACTGGATATGCTCTTATATGAAGAGTATCAGCAGACTTCAAAGGTCATGCAAAGACACTACATAAAAATAAAAAAAAGCAAAACACAATAAATCAAAAACAACCAAACAACAAAAAACGTACACAACTGAAGGGAAATCTAACTTTTAAACAATGGTAAAGGCCAGTCTTTATCATCTTTAGGGCTTGGAGACTTCAGTGAAACTGTCCAGGATGGCATTTGTCCGTACTCCTTCTGGTGAACTTTGATCAGCCATGGAAGAAAAAATCTTGTGCTATCAGTATTATTTTCAAAATCTCATCTCATTCATCTGTAAAAAACACAACAGAAATGAGGCTGCAGTGTGATACAGTGGGACAGATAGATGGCAACTGTTTCTGTAGAGTCTTACCTTCTCTACAGGTAATGGAGGTTTCTGTGCTTTCACAGCCCTCTGTCCTGAATATGTGTGAACAGTTTCCTTACCAGAAACATTTTCCACTATGTATAGAAAGTACTGGACTCTTCCTGATGGACTCATCTTTCATAGCAGCATTCTGTTGATTTCTCCTTTATGGATTTGAGTGGAAAGTTTGTTTTGTTTTCCTTGCCTCTGTATTACATATTTATGATGAATAAATGAGAATGGTTCTTCTCTAAAAAAGAAAAAGAAAAAAAGAAAAAAGAAAACAAAGCACAATTTAATTTGATTTTCCTGAATGTGTTCATATGAAATACTTTTGTAAATGCCATTGCAGTTTCTCTGAATTTTTCGTATTCCAGAGTTAAACTGTCTATGCATTAGCTTCAAGCAAAAAATGGTCCAGAGGGAGGGTTATACCATGACCTAGTGTCTCTCCCAGTCCATATTATAGAATTTATAGAAAGTTGTTTTTGAAATCTTACAGCTGAACAAGTGTTCTATAGATACAATCCAGTCAGTCGTTGTTCACGTTGTTATTCACGTGACAATATTCGAAAAAACCTTTGCTTGAGAAACTTTGACTCGTTGTTGACATTCCTGCTCAAACTGGTGTGTAACTCTTCATTTGTGTGCTAATGCTCATTATGCATGTGCAAAACCCATTTGTGTTTACTTTGTCCAAGATTTGTCTGAAAATACTCCTGAAATTATTTCAGAGGGTAGTTTCCCATAGATTCTTACACTGATGTAGGTATAACATCCAAAGTACCCATTTTCTTCTGTTGTACTTCATTCACAAGAACGCAAACACTGGGGCTTCTGGTTGCTAGAAATAATTCTGTATTATTTATATTGAAAATTTAGTCCATTATATTCCCTAGAAACCTGCATTATTTTTTGTAACACTTGTAATAGAGTGTTAAATGACCAAATGCAACCTAATGAAAACATAACTGATCATCAATAAGACCATAGTCATTAAAATCTATATAAAATATCAGATAGATATTTAACTGCAAAATGCAACATCAACTGAGGTATTACAGGCATCAGTCAGATGAATAATACTGCATGCAGTTCACTACCTAGCTGAATACCTTTTGATTAGTTTGGCACATCTCCAAGTTATGAAGTCAGGAATGAAAAAAGCTTAATTAGTATGAGCAGAGAAGGCCTTCTGAATGTTTAATCTGAAAGCATTTTAATATGCCTGTATGTTGAATGTTTCCTCTCCTTTCAGCAAATGGCAGTGAGGTTCACATTAGCAATGTGCGCTATGAAGATACAGGAGCGTATACTTGTATTGCAAAGAATGAAGCAGGAGTGGATGAAGACATTTCTTCTCTTTTTGTAGAAGATTCTGCTCGAAAGACCCGTAAGTACTATGAGAAGTATAAAAAATACATGCAGCCCTCACTTAAACATGAAATTAATATTAAAAAATATTTAGATAATATCTAAATGCAGTGTGTGAAGGCAGAGTGTGCAGCTCAGTTAGAAATGAAATTAAATCTCTGAATCCTTTTTGAATTGACATTTTTTAAATTGCTGTTACAGTTTGAGTGGTTTCTTCATGACACATTTGTTGCATGTGAAGGAAAAGATGCCTGCATAAGGAAAAGCAATAGTTCTGATGTGGTTTCAGGGGAGAATTAAAAAAAAAAAAAAAAAAAAAGAAAGAAAAGTATAAGAAAAAGAAGTATATGTGTTCTTGACATGTATCAAGAGTCAGACTTGGCCCTTGTGATATCTTGCCATCCCTGGACTTGGTCTCTACTGCTGGGAGTGCTCAGCAGGTCCAGATCAGGTCCAGATCATTTCCAATTTGCCGGTTCTGTCTTGTGCACTGACAACTGTGGCTCTCCAGAAATGTGTAGCAGCAGTTGACTGCATTTGCTTACAAAGGTAGGAGTTCACTGTGCCAAAGAAATCTCTCCTAAAGAGAGATGTTTTGTTTATCCTTCATGGAATGGTAGCAGCACTTACAAACCCATTTTACCTGTTATTTGTCTGTCTACATATTCTCTTTCTTCCCTTTCCCTCGACTCATAGAAGTCCATTCCTGAGTTCATGTGCTTTTTACTTGTTTTTTTTTTTTTTTTTAAACCAGTCATTTTCATTAATACCACACATTTTCTGGAAATGCATATAGTAAAGATAATTCAACAGTGATGAGTACTCAGCAGAATATACTGGAGGCAGGATTAGTAGCAGTGCAAATATGTCTGACACTTCCTCTTGTAAGATGCTGAGTTTGGTTCCATATGCTCAGTTTCAGAGCTTTTTTAAACTTAAAATATTTTGAGGAAATCCTCCATGGAGGAAAAGTTTATAACTACAGTGTTAATATCTTTATTTAGCTGATTTCAGTAATGCTAATTATAACCGTCGTTTCAAAATTCTTAACAGTTGTTTTTAAGTGTCACAAAAATGACTACTTAGACAGTTTTGAGAAGACAGCTGATTATAAAGAAGTTGTTCGATCGTGTCAAATTTCTAATAATCTGGTGATATGAAGTAGCCCAGTCACCTTCATTTGCCTTTTACAATCTGTGAAATGAATTATGAATGTTGCCAAATTACAAAACCTTAACAAATGAGAATGTGTTTATGGTTGCTTAAGACTTGTTTGACCTTAACAATAAAACATTTATATTCAGCTGTCCAAGTTCCAAGTACGGTAGTTGTCTAAACTATTGTGTTCCCTAAAGTCCCGATCTGAGATAATTATGCCAAATACTGTTTTCAGGAATTGTAATGTGGTGAAATAATTTCAGATCAACTACCTTTGCATGATTTGTAAAATTACGCACCATGCAATGAGCACGGCTGGCAAGACATGCTCTAAAATCCCTTAGCAGTAAATTGGAAGCTGTTATAATGAAGTACAAAGGCTTTATTATTAACACTTTTCTCTTTGTTTTTATATTTACCTCAAAACATTGGCTCATGGAGAAAAGTAGGGGTTAATAAAGAAGAGAATTACATAGGTAGAACTGCTTGGAGGCAACTTTGGGCTTTTCATCTCCCACTTTTGTCCTCCTTTAAGGAATACAGCAGACATATATTTTTGTCATCAAGTTTAATCAAGTTGTGGGTTTGGGTTTTTTTTGTTTGTTTGTTTGTTTTGTTACTGTTGTTAGTTTCTGTTTCCTGGATGGCTTTTATTTAGGTTTTCCCTTACTGGCAGTCTTATAGTAGAATATTGCTTTCAGAGTAGATTCTCACTAACTTATCAGTTAATCTTAGATTTGACACAAGGTAAAGCTCATAGGAAAACAAAAGCATTTCAGAACATTGATTTGACTGGCTATTGGAAAGGTGGAGAGAATTTTTACAGCAGTGTTCTAAAATGTGAGCTGTCATTACACGACATTGAACGTGACAGTAATTTTATATGCAATATTATGAACATAAGAGTGTAATTCCATTTTAAGCAGTGTGTCTTCTTATTTCCCAGATAGTTAATACTAAAAGGAAACGTTCATTTCTGAACCTATCCAATCAACTGCTTCTATGTATATGAACATTTTTGGTTACTAATGCTACTTTGCATAATAAGCTTAATTTTTGGATGTCATCTGTGAAATCTGATTTGTAACACATCACCAATTTGTTACGTGGAAAATTCAGAACTCATTTTTTTGAGAATTGAATATTGACAACAGAAGTGACATAGCAAGGTCATTCCTTTGGGGATGGGTAAATCTTGCTAGCGTAAACAACTCCTAAAAGAAAATCTTATATGTGCCAGTACATCTGTTTGTATTAAAACTAGATCGTTACAGATAAATAGACAGTTAAATAATAAATAAATACATATTTCATCTGTATGTCTGAAAATGTTTTCAGATTGTTAGGATTTCAAGTTTATAGCATTAATTGCATACGTATTTAATGCATGTGTGTATCATACATGCTAAAGAAACAAAGCATGGGCAAACTTTTACTGTACTGTGGAAAGAGTGATGATAGTAGCAAAAGAAAAATACATAATGCCATCAAAAGAAGGATTGTAGGTAGAAACAGTATACATTGTGAGATAATTTCGAATGGATCTTTCTATTTGTTCTTGTAGCATTCTTGCCATCTCTAGAACTAATTAGTCGATTTCCTTGGTCTAAGTGTGTAAATGCCATGTAATTAAACTCCTAGTAGTTGTTATTTTTCAGGCTTTGAGGTGTTTGTGTTTCTGTATAAGACCTGAAGAAGGGCTTGTGTGTTTGAAAGCCTGTTTTTTCCAGTGATACCAATCAGTGCAGAGCCTGTTACGATGAGTCTGGTTCTGTTGTTCTGCAAACCTCTGCAAGTGTTGGATAGCTGATACTAGGTTCCATAAAACCTTCTCCTTTCTGAGTTGTACAAGTTCAACTCTCGTTATCCTTCTTCCTTGTGTGCAGGTGTTTAATCATGTGGTCTTAGCTCTCCCTTCCCTGAGAAATGTTAAAATTTTGTAATCTCTTGAAGAAGGTATTTTAACCTGTGAAAACCTGGCCTTAAGCTGAAAGCAAATGTTTCATGGAAATGCTTTACTGTAGCTAGAAACTTTATTATCATTACGGCATTTTATAAAAAATGTAAAACAGTCTTTCAGATTTTACCACTAGATATTCATCTTTTTATATTAATTTGCAAATTGGTTTCATAAAGAAAATAATTACTTCTATTTTTCTGATGTCTTCTTTATTGATTCTTTAAACTGCTTTTCACAGCGTGCATTTTAATGTATCATGAATTTTATACTCGACAAGAACAATACAGCATACGTCATAAATAGATCTGTACATCCCATTCCTACCACAGAAGCAACTAAAAATTTACTAAATGCATGGTTTGTGCTGTCTAAATTCTCTACAGACTGGAAATTCCTTTCATTTTTTGAATTCCATTTTAACTGAAATCTGCAGTAAAAGACACTTAAGAATGATCAAATTAATCTGGATAATAGCTGGATGACCACTGATGGGTCTGGTAAAAACATTCTAAGAGTCAACCAAGCTGGTCTAAATCTCACTGAAGGCAACAGTCCGTGCTGTTGTGAAGCTCCTCTAAAAACACCTGAGAGAACTCATCTATGTTGAAAAGAGTCTGGTGTAATCACATTTGTTACAGAATCATAGAATTAGCTAGGTTGGAAAAGACCTACAAGATCATCCAATCCAACCATGCACCTACCACCAATAACCCCACTAAACCATGTCTCTCAACGCTGTATCTAAATGTTTCTTGAACACCTCCAGGGACAGTGACACAACCACCTCCCTGGGCAGCCCATTCCAGCCCCTGACCACTCTTTCAGAAAAGTAGTATTTCCTAATGTCCAGTCTAAATCTCCCCTGGCGCAACTTGAGGCCATTCCCCTTCGTCCTGTCTCTAGTTATAAGAGAGAAGAGGCTGACCCCCACCTCACTACAACCTCCCTTCAGGTAGTTATAGAGAGCGATAAGGTCCCCCCTGAGCCTCCTCTTCTCCAGGCTGAACAATCCCAGCTCCCTCAGCCGCTCCTCATAAGGCCTGTGCTCCAGACCCCTCACCAGCTTTGTCGCCCTCCTCTGAACACGCTCCAGGGCCTCAATGTCTTTCTTGCAATGAGGGGCCCAAAACTGGACACAGTACTCGAGGTGGGGCCTCACTAGGGCTGAGTACAGAAGGACAATGACTTCCCTACTCCTACTGGCAACACTATTTCTGATGCAAATCAGGATGCCATTGGCCCTCTTGGCCACCTGGGCACACTGCTGGCTCATGCTCAGCCAAGCATCGACCAATACCCCCAGGTCCGTTTCCTCCACACAACCATCCAGCCACTCTGCCCCAAGGCTGTAGTGTTGCCTGGGGTTGTTGTGGCCAAAGTGCAGGACCCGGCACTTGGTCTTGTTGAACCTCATCCCATTGGCTTTTGCCCAGAGATCCAGCCTGTCCAGATCTCTCTGTAGGGCCTTGCTACCCCCAGGCAGATCGACACTTCCTGCCAGTTTGGTGTCATCTGCAAACTTACTGAGGGTGCTTTTCAATGCCCTCATCCAGGTCATCAATAAAGATATTGAAGAGGACAGGCCCCAGCACCGACCCCTGGGGAACACCACTCGTGACCGGTCGCCCACTGGATTTAACTTCATTCACCACCACTCTCTGGGCCCGGCCCTCCAGCCAGCTCCTTACCCAGCAAAGAGTGTACCTGTCCAAGCCACGGGCTGCCAGTTTCTCCAGGAGAATACTGTGGGAGACAGTGTTGAAGGCTTTGCTGAACTCTAGGTAGACCACATCAACGGCCTTTCCCTCATCCACCAGGCGGGTCACTCGATCATAGAAGGAGATCAGGTTGGTCAAACAGCACCTGCCCTTCACAAACCCATGCTGTCTGGGCCTGATCCCCTGGTTGTCCCACAAATACCGCATGATCTCCCTCAGGACAATCTGCTCCATAAACCTTCCCTGGCACCGAGGTCAGGCTGACAGGCCTGTAGTTCCCCAGATCCTCCTTATGACCCTTCTTGTAGATGGGAGTCACATTGGCAAGTCTCCAGTCTTTTGGGACCTCTCCAGTTGACTAGGAACACCGATAGATGATGGAAAGCGGCTTGGCTATCTCCTCCGCCAGCTCCCTCAGTACTCTTGGGTGGATCTCATCCGGCCCCATGGACTTGTGGCAGTCCAGGTGGAGTAGTAGATCTCTGACTGTTTCCTCCTGCATCGTGGGGGGTTTATTCCGCTCCCCATCTGAGACTTCCAGGTCAGAGAGTAGAGTACTCTGAGGACAACTGGTCTGGCTTTTAAAGGCAGATGTAAAGAAGGCATTGAGAACCTCAGCCTTTTCATTGTCCTCAGTGGCCACATTCCCAGCCGTGTCCAGTAAAGAATGGAGATTCTCCTTGGTCCTCCTCTTACTGTTAATATATTTGTAAAAGAGTTTCTTATTCCCTTTAATCCCAGCAGCCAAGCTTAGTTCGAGCTGGGCCTTTGCCTTTCTAATTTTCTCCCTGCACATCCTGGCAACCTCTTTGTACTCTCCCTGAGTTACCTGTCCCTTCTTCCACAGGAGGTAGATTCTCTTTTTCTCCTGGAGCCTCAGGAAAAGCTCCCTGTTCATCCACGCCGGTTTCCTTCCCCGCCAGCTCATCTTGTGGCTCAGGGGGACAGCCTATTCCTGTGCCTTCAGGACTTCCTTCTTGAGGAGCAACCAGCCTTCCTGGACCCCTTTACCCTCCAGGACCAAATCCCAAGGGACCCTCCTTTACCAGTCTCCTGAATAATTCAAAGTCTGCCCTCCGAAAGTCCAAGGTAGCAGTTTTGCTGTCCGCTCTCCTGGTTCCACCAAGAATTGAGAACTCTGCCATTTCATGGTTGCTCTGTCCAAGGCAGCCCCCAACTTCCACATCTCCCACCAGACCTTCCCTGTTTGTAAACAGCAGGTCTAGCAGGGCACCTCCCCTGCTAGGTTCTCTCACCAGCTGCAGAAGGAAGTTATCTTCCATACACTCTAGAAACCTCCTAGACTGCTTCTTCTGTGCCGTGTTGTATTCCCAGCATATATCAGGGAAGTTGATGTCTCCCTATGAGGACAAGGGCTGGCGATCGCACAACTTCAGCCAGCTGTTTATAGAATGCCTCATCTGTCTCTTCATCCTGGTTAGGCGGTCTATAACAGACCCCCACCAGGATAACAAAAAACAGTTTAACATCTGGTTTTGGTTTCATTGTTCAAGTTTCTTTCCAGTAGTTCAGTTTTTCAGAAGATATATTTCATGGATTCATGACAGAACCATTTTATTTAACTAATCTGTTTTCTCCATTTAAAAAGACATTAAATTGCAAAGTGTTACTCCTAAATACAGATTTAGCCCCTTGTTTGCCTAAAGTGTATCCTCCCACAAGCATAATTAGACCCGAGTTAAAGATACAGAGATGGGGAGTCTCTTATTTCTCTTGGTAATTTGTTCTATTAACCAATCAGTTTCACTACTCTAGAATTGAGTTTAGTTTCCCTTTTGAATTCAGTTCCTCCTTTTGTTTCCTTCCTTTAGTCCTGTTATCGAACTCCGGCAACCCCTTTGTATTAATCTTGCACACTGAGAACCAAAACCCAGTCCCGGCCAGTCACTGCACGTACGCATCAATATGATGAGCAGCAAAATGGTGTTTATTGTTAAAAGTTACAGAACTATATAGTATTTCTTATCTTTTACTAGACTGTTCCAGAAGCTCACATGGGCTACTGGCCAATCATATTGAATATCGCGCTTTGTCCACTTGCTTCCGAAAAACCCATATACGGAGTGGTCATGCAGTTTGTTATCAAGGCAAAAGGTACAGCCTCTGGGTCCTACATCACGGGTTCAACTAAGTAGGTCAACCAATAAGAAAATGCCATGGGGAAGGGCCTTCCGCATTACATCCCGAACGCTCCGTTTTTCGCCTAATACAACATAGTCCCAATAAATTAATGACTGCTTAGGTATTCTTGCCCTATGATTATACCATCGCTAAATATTTATCACTGTTTCTCTCACACACAAAGTAGAAGTTTCTCATGATAAAAAAGCTATCGTAGGAATTGGAGTGTCTTTTTGGCTTGTAGATTTTAATTGGATTTGGTCAGGCTTTCTTAAAAGTAGGAAAGGCTGTCTGCAAAACCAAACGTGTTATTTATTTATTTAAAGCAGTAGATGAAGAAATACACACGTTGGATTCTACATATTTGGATTCTACATCCACTCACCCCTTCTCTAACTTTTTTCTTAGTATCATCGGCAGAAGTTTATGTTCATATCCATATCCACTGTAAGACTACCAGGCCTCACTTTCCAAATCATCCTTCTTCCCATCCGTCTCTGCCCCAAAATTTAGTCTTCATTAGTTTTCTCTGGATGTCTGAATTTGTATTTGACTATATCAAAATATAATTTATTTTAGTGATGTACTTTTGTCTGAAACTGGTAAGGACTGTCTCAAATCAACATGAGACTATCAGCATCACTTTGTGGACAATTTTACATTTGAAAGCATTTCTTGGGGACTGTTGGCCTTCAAAAGGGCATGCTCAGGAGTGTTAATTGGCTGCAAGCCACTTTGTAAGACTCCTTTGTTTGTCCTAACGAGTAGTACACAGACTTATTGGGAAATTACTTTGTATTTGTTTACTGGTCATTCATGAGAATCGTTAAGATAAGACTCACTGAGCATTGCTCTGGATATATTCCAGCAATGTCTTCTCTAACATTTACTAATATTTTAATACTAAAAGCTACTTTTTCAGATCAATCACTTTGCCAGTGTTTACTTCAATCAATGTGTGCATTACCACTGTTGTATGAATCTAATATATACTCAGAAAATCCTGCGGTAACAAATCAGATGTTTAGCAAAATTCTGATTTCCATTTATGTGAATTTTTATGTTACTAAAATTGTAATTGCATCAGAGAATATAATCATATTTGTTTGAGAAGACCTGGTTTCCCTTAGAACATAGTAGCTAGCCTGTAATTATATTCTCATCCTTTAATTTCTGACTGAATTAAATTCTCTGGGAGTGTTGTCTATTCTTTTGTCTGGGACATATACTCCAGTCTAAATAGGCTGCATCTACCTGAATCATGATGTTTCAGAGAGTTAGGAGAAAGGGAAGGGGAGCAATACAGGCACATGTAGTAGCACTCTGAACTTTATAATGTACTTTAAAATTTGTTCAAAATTACTAGCAGCAGGCCAAACATCTCACGAAATCTAATTTAGGAATTACTTTTATGCCTGTTTTTTTAAACTATTTATCTTGAGTATATGTGATTTACCCTCTCTTGTTGCATTGTAGGGTATAAAGTATTTAATCAAACTTTTTTTTTTTTCAATTACTGAGTTAGAGAGGACAGTCGAAGGGTTAACTATTGCATGGGGCTGGGGTAAGTAGAATGTAAGGCAAGATAAGAAAAGGAACTCGGCGAAACTCCATTATCAGCAGGGACCAGTACAAGGAACCGACTGAAGGCAGAGTGACTCTGCAAAGCAGCAGTGGGGTGAAAAGGGCAGAGTGATGAAGACGTCGAACCTTCATCCAACGACCACCAGGAGGAGTGATGAAGACGTCGAACCTTCATCCAACGACCACCAGGAGGAGGGAGGAAGACCTCGAGCCTTCATCCAACGACCACCAGGAACTACAACGCATGCGCTGGAGGGACGGACCATATGCAAAGGAATTCCCAGGAAGTGATGAATATGTAGATGAGTCCTGGGAAACCTGCTGAATATGTAGATGAGTCCCGGGAAACCTGCTGAATATGTATAAGCTTGGCTTTTAAATATCTAACATTTCTGCCCATGGTTATGCGAGTTTGGTGGGGCAGTGAACCCCCTCGCATCCGGTGTGGGCGCAGCACCGTAATAAACATACCTGCTTTATAACCTAATCTCGGGTTATGGAGTTTGATTCTGCAAATCATTACCATCCTGCTTCTATACAAATAAAAGATGAAAACATTTATGGAATAGTATTGCCAAGAGAACATTAAAAAAATCTGGTTCATAACAGTACAATTGAAACCTGAGTAGCTCTGGAGTCAGGATTCTTTTCTTCTATCTCTAGCAGCCATTTGTGGTAATTATCCAGGGCCTTTGCTGCTGTGTTGGTGTAAAGGAATACCAAGCTACTGGAACAATAGTGTTATTGTTAGTGTAACTAACAATAGTTACTTAGTGTAACTAAGGCTGCTTTTTTATTACCGTTATTTAAAAACTATTTCTTTCCTTTTGTAAGTGATATCTTTATTCTAATACTAAGCATCTATGCATTAATTGATAAAGGTGGCTTTTCATTTTCTAGCTTGCAGTGCATGGAAGTACGCTTTAAAGAACCCTCAACTCTTATTAATTGGCAGCTTTCTTTACCATGTGACTGAATTTAGCAGTTTAAAGTGGGAATGCACAAATTCTTGACAGCTCCAGTGCTGATTTATGCCAGTGCCTAACTGATATTCACAAACACAGGTTGGATCCTCCCGATTCCTTGACGCCACAAGGCAAACCAAAATTTTCAACTTGCTGTTACTGAAACACTCCGGGGACACTAAAGAATGGAAATATAGAGCAGATAATTTGACAGAGTAACTTGATAGTATATAGAAGAAGGTGGACTGGACAGTATGTTACTGCCTTTTTTGTTGATACAGATTGCAGCAATAGAAAGGAGGAAACGAAGAAAGGAGGAAGAAATGGCAATGATGGCAGCTTCCACCTTTTGTTTTTTTTCTGTTTGTTTTTGTATTTAGGCACTACTAGGACCATTAGAATGTATTTCAGATTTTATTCAAAGTAACATTAGCTGAATAGGGAATATAATGCATGGCTACAGAGTATAAATATACATACCATTTCCTGAGGTTGGAAAGAGATAGGAAGGAAAAAAATTGTACTGGCATGGGATTAATTCAGATTAATTGCATTACTGGAATAGAGTACATCAATTGAATCTAGAGTTCTAAAGAAAAAAATATGACAGTACAGAGAAGGAAAAAAAAAAAAAAAGAAAACATGGATCATCCAAGATAAGGGAATGTTTCCAAGAGTGATTTTCAGGTACGTAAAATTCTTATCTTCAGTCCTTGTAAAATATTGTTAACTGGAGTAACTTTAAAAATCCATTTATTTATTTTCTTTCTCCCTGACCTTGACAGGTGCGTTAGTTTGGCTTAGATCTCCTCTCCATTTTATTTTAGCATAATCCTATCAAACTAGTATCGTGGATCATGAAAATATCCTATTCCCTTGAAAGCTAAAAAGTTTTGTATGTAGTTGTTTTTTACTGTGTTAGTTGGACTATTTTCATTTATCTTGATGTCTTCCAAAATCTTGTTTTCCAAGATACAGTTTATCTTGCTTCTTAAGATTTATTCTAAATTTTACTGAGACAAACACATGCACCTTGAGATAGCAGTCATAATAGAAACTTGTCGAGTAATGTTGTTAAGGCATTTTCAGTAATTTGATATTACATGATGATGCTTTAATATTTATGAAATTTTACTCTTGGTTATCAATCACAGGCTCTTGTATTATTCAGTTAGACCACTATGTCATTGTGCCCACTAAACTGCAAAGCAATTTCTGCAAATTCTTTCACCAAGTCACGCAGAGCAGTGTAAAAATTGTCTCATGCACCATGTCTTGAGGCTGTATTTACAAAATAATATATTTTTGCCATGCCATTAAATAGATCTGCTTTTATCACAGTGCCTTTTTTATGTGATGTCACTGTCCTAACACCTAGCAAGAGTTTATGTGATCTGAATGCTATTGTCTTATTGTTTTATGGCCATCATAAGCAACAAGGCATCTTCACTTTCTAGAACTCAGACTAAAAGCCTTTTGACTGTGATTTATGGCCTAAATTCTCTCTGAAAGGCTTTATGCAACTTTAATAGAATTTTCTTGTCACATCTTATACTGAATGATACCTATTTACCTAATTTCCTCAGAGATAATTTATGCTGGCATTTTATCTTATGGCAGTGCTAAACAAGTTTATACTTGTTGAACGCATCATAGGCAAAGGCTTTATTTCACGCTTGCAAGTATGGGACAGAAATTCAGCTCTAAAGTCACTTTTTCTTCCTTTTGTTGTAATCTGTGTTGAGTTAATGTGCTACCAGAAACGAATTCTTTTAGAAAATAAATTAGAGAAAAATTAACATTGAAAGTAAGGAGCAGATTCATGCTAATCGTACCAATCCATATGATATTATTTATTGAAAGATTTGAATATTTACTCTTCTGTAAGTGTGTGTATTAAAATAGAGATGTGTGAGTGAATAAGTATTTTGTCCTATATGGTTACTCATTCTAAAATTACATATATTAAAACAGCTGAATGTCAAAAAGTTCCTCTGAGACTGAAGTTCATATTTGACCAAAAATGAAGTGTCTGTCATTGACAAATAATAGTTTAATATTCATAAAAATTTGTGGTTATTATATTTGCCCAACCTGAATTGAAATGTAAATGCAAGTTCCAGGAGAACAGAATAGAATTTCAACAGAATTTGTGTTGACATAGTTACATTAATAACAGTTGATGCAATCAGGAGATAACTTTGAAAAAATGCGTTTATTTACATTTCACGTTTTTATATGTAAACCCATCAAATCTGAATTTCTCATAGAATAAAATTAAATGCAGATAATTCATAAATGTTTTCATCAGTGGGTGTTGAAAGTGACAGTGGGTGCTGAAAAAGAAGGTGCATCACCTTAACCTCATCTTCACTTTTAGCACTATTATTTTAAAAAAGAAAATAGTAATAAATTTGTGTTGCTCACCAGCCAGACAGTAATGATGCAGCTATGGCTTTACTGTATAACATAGGCTAAAGGAAGGTAATAAGAAAAAGAGGAGTATAACAGGTAAGTTCTGACGATGCGTCTAGGATTAGCCAGAGTAGTTGCCATTAGTATTGGCTATCAGTGAAGTAACCAGAGAGCATCCCTCCAAACATCTTAAAATTACTTTTTTAAACATTTAAAGGTACAACAGAATTTTTTAATATAAACCTTGTATTTGGATGAGACAAAATCTGGAATAAAAATAAATGACTCTCAATTCATAACCAATCATTATATTTTGGAAGATGAGGGTTTTTTTTTTTTCTGTTTATCAGAATAATGTATGAAGTATAATGCTGTCTTTCCACATTCCAAAGGCTATTTTGAACTGCATTTCTTATTTAGTGCAAGAAACTAGGAAATATGTCAGGTGTTAAGGTTTAGTTGATATCCATTTTGCTCGAGTGACAGTGCAACAAATTAACATTTAATGAAAATGTTTTATTTAGCTTTCAGGATATGTAATGCTGGGAGAGATAAAATGAAGACCAGGTTATTTAACCATAGATGCATAAAATAAATACAAAAGAATTTTTAATGTAAAAAAAAGTTCATAGATTTAAAAGGTCATTCAGCATTTTCTTAGGGAGTGACTGTTGAAGCAGGTGATACTAGAGTATAAAAAAGTAATTTTAAAAAAAGTAATAAATATATTTACTAATATGAAGGACCTGTGAATGGTGTATTAAAAAAGCTACATCAATAAGATAGAATAAAAGCATATATATATATATACACACATACATCTTTTAAAGTGATGTAAATATAGATATATAGTATGTCTTGCATTCTTTTAACGGCTGGCCACCCTGCATTCATCTGGCATCAGGTGGACCCCAGATGGATTTCCCACAATAAGCTGCACAGAACTTGTCTATGGAAAGGTCCTTTCTCTCTTTCATACTTTGTTGGCTTTTATCTTGCATAACAAGCAAAACCAAATATCTTCTTGTGGGAGACTGAAAATAGTTTTCTCTGTCATAACACACACCAGTGTATGACACAGGGTGCTACAGCATATTCTGTTTCAGCTGCTACTTGTGCTAATACATGAGCTTCTCAACGCTTTAAATACTATCCCAACACAGAAGATATAGCCTGCTCAGTTTTCAAATGCAATGTCTTCTGCAAGGCTGCTTGATACTATTTAATAGTTGTTTGTTGTCCAAATACATTTCTTTTAATAAATTAGGGTAACAGGGCACAAGAGAGGACGGAAGAGTTCAGTCTTAAATTGAGAAAGTTTTACGGGGATCTATAAATTTTGAAGTTTGTAAGTATGTGTGATAATTGAGTACAGGATGTGGCTGAAGATGCTGATTTTTGTTTAACCTAAAAGAAAGCAAAACAATATGTTTCTTAACATAATTTGCATCTGCAGGGATTAAGCCTGGACCAGCATTGCAGTCTTTGTCTCAAGGCTGGAGATCTTTCTTGAATATAAGTAATAAGTACAGTTTAAAAATTAAGTAAGTTTTCTTGACCTTTATTAAATAACTGATAGTAGTCATTTCTAATTTTATCTTGTACTCTGAAATAATGTCTCATTTTTCTTCCAGCTAATTTGTTTATTTTAAAATGAACAAGCCAGGCTTTTTTAGCACCCTTTTAGTCCCCTTTAATTGTTATTTTTTCATCATATATCCCAGAGCCTCATATATATAATTTTGCATTAGCACAAATGAATGTATTCTGTACTTCAGATCTTAAAGCAGTTGATTTGATCTCATGTAGTTCCTCAGAGTTGAATAGTTGCAAATTATGTTCTATTTTCTTTCCTATGTCACTTCTAGAAAAAAAAAAAAAAAAAGACTGATAAAAAGCAGGTGTTAATGGCTAAATTAACAGGTCATCAAATGACATGAATTACATGGTTCTTTCCTCACATTGTGAAGAGAGCTAATTTTAAAGAAAATCCTCCCTGTTTTCAGGAAAAAAAAATATATGAGTGCCTAAAAAAAAATGGAACTGTCATCTGAATATAGGGACACTGGCATACAGAGAATAAGACTGGAGGTCCAAAACCCGTCTGGAACTTAATATATTGAGTGATCTAAATTTGAGAGCCATAAGTGTTTATTAGTAAGTTAGTCACCATGAGGTTTCCTTTGAAGAAGCTGGATTTGTAGAGGGTGCTTTCTCAGCTTGCATAGTCAATGCTTTATTCAAAGCTATGATCTTTTGAAAGTTACAGCCTGAAATCAGAAGAGCAAGTATCAAAGCAGGTGATTGAGAAATAAATTTTAAATACGTTATCCCATTTTAACTCTAGCAGCAATTCAACCAGCAGAAATTCTACTTCGTGATGTAAAGAGATACTACTCAGCCTGAATAGGAGAGAAGGTGGCATGTTGCATTAATATTGGCTTTTGGTAGTTCATTGGATCCTAGTGATTCAAGGCAAGAGTGACATTTGACAACAATGTACACCTAGCACTATTATGCCAGATAATTAAGCTGTTTTAAAGATAATAAACAGAACACAGACTAAGCATTTTGAATGAGTGATACTTTGGTGGAAATGTGAAAAATTTTATTCTAGCACTTCATCACTTGATTGCTACTTTGTACTTCTGTAGGGATCTCTCATTTGTACACTTCAGTGCACTAAAGTTACAAAGTAATCATCACTTTAACTATATTAAGGGGGTAACTGAATAACACAGTTTAAATACTGTGTCTGAGATCACATAATAAAGTAGCTCTGTTGAGACAACTAATGAAACAAAGTCAGCAGTCAATTGAAAAATAGGAGAGGGACAGGAAAAAAAAAAAAAAAAGCTTAATGGCCGTTACCCAAGAATTTGAATCATGAGCTTTTAAGAAAGTAGATAGACACTTTTGCCAAGGGCCTCTCCATACATTTGAAGATCTGTCTATTCTGGCAAAACACGAGAATGAGAGAAATGCTGCACTGCACAAGGCAAAAAGACTATCAGGGATACAGTCCTGAATTCAGCAGCACCCAGTAAAAGATGCTTGTGAGAAATCATATATTTGGGACTTGTCAGAAATAATTATAGTTCTTGTTTGTATTCTCAGACTTAAGCAAACAACATTTTTTCTAATAATGTCTCTTCCATTAATTTTTCCAACCTTTTTCTTTTAATGCAAATTAATTTTGCAACATTGTTTTTCAATGAACATCACAATTTCATTGCCTATTAAGTGATGTGTTCTCTGTATTGTATTTCTTTCTGTTAACTTTTTATTTCTTAAGACTATTATATTGTAAAATGCCTTGTGGGTTTTTTTGGTGGCATTTTAAACAATAGTCCATAACACACTGAAGTATAAGCATTTATGATTTTCACAATTTAATCCTTCCTCTTATTCTCCTCAGGCAGAAAAAGCTACAGAGTAGTAAATTAGCATAATTAGTTTTCATTGATCTCAAACGTCTATAATCTGAACACTGGAAACAAGTAGATCAAATACAACTTGTGTTTTCATGGAAAACAAATATTAAACAAAAATTTGCTGTACCAGTTTGTATTTCCCCCCATTGTGGTCTTTTGAAGATAATGTCAAATATCATACACCATGTCATCTTCAGTGGCATAGATATGCTGCAGCAGTATAGAAGAATATCTTGTATGCATTTTGGTTTTGCATCTTTTTTCGTATCTATGTTCTGAAATAAATCTCAAAATTCAGTTGTGCTTAAAGGAAATGACAAAAATTATGTCACCTCTAATTAATGTGCATAATACATGTATATGCATATTCCATGTGTTTTTTTTTTTTATCATGAATCACGAAACACACTATTGAAGGCTAATTGAGTTAATTTGGATGACGGGCGGAGGATGGGGAGGGATGAGATTCATTTTAACCTCAATCACTTTGTTGGTTTTTTATTTTTTTGCTATACATAGAAAACTGTTTCATCTTATTGTTAATCCACTGTTTCCATTGATTTGCCTGCAGATTTTGGTGAATCAGAGGTGATAGCATCCTAATTATTACAGAAGTTATATATTATTTTGTGTTTTTTTTTCTTGTTCATTTGTATTTTCTGCTGTTTGTTTCTCTTTCATGCTGCAGTTGCAAACATATTGTGGAGAGAGCAAGGTACTAATATAATTTTTCCTTATTTTTTATGTATTGCAGTGAAGCGATTATCTATTGTTATTGTATATTTGTTGTTGTTGTTTATAGTCTACATTTGCAGTAATTACCTTCTTTGCTGTCAACGGTTTACGGGCATTAGGCCCGATTCCGTGACAAGGGGGACAGGGGACCCACGGGCCCACGTCCCGGGAAAAGGGGAAAGGGGAAAAGGGTAGGGAGATGGCCCTGAGAGCAAAGAACAGCGGCAACAATCTGAGGATAAACAAACTAATTTACTAAATAAGATGTCAGAATGCAAAACAACACACTATAATACAATATAATTACAATTTAAACTGATAAATCCAATACAGAGAGAGAGAATGTCCCAAAATCAAGGTAGGCCTTACTCTACTACCAACGATAAGACGGCTGGAGAGTGAGGTGCTGCCAAGACGAGAGACAGCGGGAAAAAGGATGAGGTCTTGTGATCTGCAAGTTTTTATACTGTGAGCTTTTATCTTTTCCCTCCGGCTGGAAAATGGTAATAGAGGAGCAAAGTGCTGTGGGGAATGTAGTAGTCCTTCTCTTCTGAGAACCAGGTACATTCACTACATGATGTTATGATGTGGAGTACCAATAACCAAAAATCATAAAACCATGACATTTGCTAAGCAACATTTGAGAGGATTTGGTTTTAAGAAAAAAACGTAGTGGAAAATAATCCTTTGAATGTATGTGTAGCTTTGTGAATTGCCTCTCCATTTGAGGAAGGAGGAGAAAATAAACTGATTAAAGATTTTAGACACTTGCTCAAAGAGCAATAACAAGAAATTCAGATTTAAAGTGTAGGCTTTTGTTTGCTAACATGATAAATCTTCCAACAAATTTGACTGTGTATTGTTGAGCTTGATTTTCTTGTCCTAATCATCCTTATTTCTTCAAATCATAATTTTAAACAATTTAGCTAAAATCAGGTTTTCTGCTGTTTCTTAATGAGACAAGGCATGTTATTCTTTATGTATATATTCAGGAAGGATTTCTAAGTATCGAAGTGGAGAATGAAGGCTTGTGATCTGTTTTGTGGCAGACCAAAGTATACATATAAATACAAATAGTATCAAGCATTAATAGCATAGAAAGCATGGAAAGCAAAAATGAGTATTAATTTTTATGTGTGTATGTGTATATATAGACATGTATATGAAATATTTTCATGTTGTATATTGAGAAAAATGTGTCACCATGGAAAAATACCAAACTGTAAATGTTGTCGTGAATTATCATATCTTTTCTCTAAGCAACCAGATCTTGATCTAAAGTCTCAATTCAGGAATTCATGTATTTCAGGAATAGGAAATGTTTCAAGTATTTTCATTGGAATATTGGTAGTGCTGTAAGTGGCCCAGGCTTTTCTATGAATTAGTGCTAAAAATGATATTTCTAGGTGTTTCTTAAATATCTATTTTAAATTAATTTAAAGATTCAAAATATTGATTTTTTTGCATAATTACATACTAAACTTCAGCATTTATCAGTGTGTTTACAAACATGAACAAGAGTTTTTTAATATGTGTTACTCTTTTACCAGTTTCTCAGACAGTTGTCTGATTACAGTGGAGTTCAACTGTTACCCTCTTGCTCTGTTGGCCTTGCAGAGTGCAAGTGATGTGATCAGTTTCAATCAATTCCACTGATAAACAACCAGGTGCAATTATCATAAAGTTTTCAAATGTGTTTCAAAATTTTCAAAATTCTCTCTGCCTATTTGGAAGCTATCCCTCAAAAAGTTCTCTTGAACAAAACCAGAAGAGAGTGTGTATAAGAAAATATGGAAGGAAATTGAAGATACAATAGGATGCAGTACAATAATACACAAGCATAATTGTATCAGTATATTAACATATATAGAAACAAATCCAGGGCCTTTATATATATTTTTTTTTTTCCAAAGCAGTGTTAGCCAGTTTTAAATGTAGATCAAATTAGTCTAATTTTAGCAAATACATTTAAATTTATTGTTGTTGCTTCTGGCACAGAAACTGTAATATAAAAGTGCTTGGTTTTGCTGGTGAGGAAGGAAGGGGAGCTGGAAAATTGTATCAGATGTCCTTAGAGGAGCAGCTCCTTTTGTTTTAAAGAAGAAATTTGCCTAAATGATATTTACATAGGTATGTGCAGACAGAAACTCAAAGGGAATGTTTTGGGGTCATAACAAGTGTGGGGATTATTTCACTGGATCTTCAGGTAAAAGTTCCTTTTGCTGCCCTAATTCAGGAGAGAGAATGTTGCTTTCTGTGTCGCCTTCTCTGACTTTGAATAAGAGTTTGGTGAATGTTCCCACCTGGATATAAAAATAAAATGAAACGATAGAACTTTGGGTATTGTTATTTTGCCTGACTTGGAGTCTGGAAACTGATGTGGAATTTTTCGGGGTCAGCTTATTAAATCTCTGTCATTTTGGAATTTACTTCCTCACATTCTGGTATCACTTATTCTGCTAATAACTATAAAACACTTTAGGCACTGAGGCCAGAGAGAGGGAAAGACCTTTTTTTGTCCCCAGCTAGCTACACATGTTTATTTATCATAAAGATACAGTAAGCTATAGGTCTTTATTATTCACTAGGAAAGGTAGCCTAACTTCAGGCTTGTCTACAGATTCTAGCTGTTCTTACATGACACAATGTCAGGCGTTTTCTAAAGAAAGATTTTGACAAGTTTTCTCACATAGACTATACATTTTACCTGCAAAGGCATATAGAAGTATCCCATAAACCAAACTGAGCACATTGCACCAAGTGCAGTATTCTCCAAATATTGTCTGTGCTTAAGAAAACCATGAGATAAAGTGTTCTTTGAACTTGAGCCTGCTTCTGTGCTACATCTAATGCAGTATGGACAACCCCCTCTCCTGCTTCTTGCTGTCCTTTTAATAGACGTATTTGATGGAGAGTTAGGAAATCTCTGCTTGGAGACTGTCCCTCCATTTAAAAAAAAAATTGGGTAGAAGTGGGAATGATTCTGAAATATTTTTCGAAGATAATCAAACTTCCTGTTTCTAGGCATAGCCTGTCAGCTTTATGCATCATCTTGACTTTTTAAATGACTTCACTATCTGTGTGGTTTCTAATGAGGCTGTGAATCTTGGTGTATGTACTTACATACGTAGACCTATATCATATATGAACATATATATATGCACATCAAACTTTTCCCTCCCTTAATGTTCTCATTATGTTATTTGATATTGAGGTATTTTCCTTTCCTATTAACATAGTTTTCCCTTTGGAATTCAGAATAAGCAAAGATTCAGGCTCAAATATATTTTTCATGGGTTTTATTCTCATGATCTTACACCAAATATTGTTAAACCAAAAGAAAGTTTAGGTCCTGCACCCAGGAGGCATCTAGATTTTTATCGCTGTAGCCCACAGTTTAAGCTGTCGGAGTTTAATATAATGTAATTTTGTAGGTGTAGTGATTTTCTTCTTCATAGAGTTCTGCAAATATCAACTGATGATCTATCATTATATCCACATAGCAAATCAACAACAATCGTCTTAATGAGCACATGGTAAGCTAAGAAGAAAGATTTTATTTGTGGTCATGTGCATGATCTGCTTTCAACCTTCTCCTTGAAACATTACATCATGCCTCTCATTCCACAGCACTGCAGTAGGATTAAATAGCTCTTTGTGGCACTTCAAACTTTGGCTGAATTTCTGCTCAGCTCTATTTAAAAAAAAACAAACAAACAAAAAAAAAAAACAAAAAAAAACCCACCTTTCTAATTGAAAGAAATGTCAAATACAGCAAAGGCTTATAAAAAGATTCAGAACTTCTTTTTCAGTGCAATACAGAAATTTTTTTAACTCTTCCTTCCCTCAGAAAAGTAAAAATGCATATACATGGTGAATTTGATTTCAGTGTAAATGATTTCACTAGATGACTTTTATTACTGCAGCTGTCAAACCATAGCTTATGTTTCTAGTTCAGTATTCATAAAGACACCTTCTTGCCAATGGAGAAAATTATGTAAAATTCTGAATAACATAAGAGGGATTTTTTCAGTTTTACAGAAGAAGATCCCAGAGGACTGGTTGTGTTAGCACTATACATATTAACAAACTGACCTTATACCAGTAATATGATGAGAGTTTTACTTCAATGCAAGGACTTCCTTTTTTTCTGATTATTTAATTTTGTACATTTTAATGGTTTTTTATTCCTAAGGTCTGGGAATTGGGAACATGTTTTATGTTTTTTATGAAGACGGAATCAAAGTAATACAACCAGTGGAATGTGAATTTCAGAGACATATTAAGCCTAGTGAAAAAATCCTCGGTTTTCAGGCAAGTTGGGTTTTTTATTTGTTTCTAATTTCCTGGTAGTATTTTCTCAATTCTAGTTTCTTTTTAATTAAGAAATGCTAGTTCCATGTTACTTGTTTAATAAATTCAGACATGTCTTCTCAATTAATATATAGCTTTAAAATGTTGGTCTCAAAATTTGCTGTCTTTGGTCAAATTCAAATTTTCCATCTTTCTTTTAGATTGAATATTTGCCTTCTGCTTTTCTTACTCTTCTTCTTTCTCTCACTCTGTCTCTCTTCTCTTTCTCTCTTTTTTCTCCCATTCTTTTACCTTAACAGCTCTCTATCTTCTTGTCTTTATTTCCCTCCATCCCACCTCTTTTTCCCTGCATTTAGGCAGATCTCTATGAATCAACGTTCTCTCTGTTAAATAAAAGATCTGTAGTCACTATTGTTAATGGTTTCTTGTTCTCCACTGGATGTTTGTTTATATCATTCTGCCATGTATTTAAACTGCCAGTTATTGTAAGGCAACTCCCTATGCTAATAAACACACTTAGAGCTCCACTGGAGTTAGTAGAGATGATTGATACTTTGACTCCCACTTACAATTTGTATAAATAGTTTCAATAATTTTATTGTCAACAGATTTATAGGTGATTTCATCAAACTCTGTGCATTTTTGAAGTGTTCCCCTATGTTTTACTCCACGAAACCATTTTCCATTTCTATTTGTTCATTTGCTGTTTACTCCTTTTCTGCTAATCAAACCATTAGCTGACATGATACATGTTCTCACAGGAACTTGGGACCAGTCACTGTATTCACTTTTTCTCATCATTTGGATTTGAATGAATGATGTTGAAATGAGAATGAAGTTGACCTTGAAATGAAATGAGTGTGTAATAACCCATGAGCTGTATGCTGTTTTTTCCCTAATACCTAAAACATACTGAAGTAGCAGAACTGTCTTAATGGCTTTTGCCTCTTCAGTTATCATTATTGATGTCAAAGACTGCTGTATTCAACAGCAAGGTTTATTCTAGTGTGAATAATTATACTTTGAACTGCTAGTCATACCTTGGTTTGTGCAGCTAAAGTGAAATCAGGTTGACATAGCCACAAAAAAAAAAAAAAAAAAAAAAAAAAGCCAAAGAGCTTTTTTATGGCTGTTAAATTCAGAAGCTGATTATTTAAGAAGTCTGTTAAGATTTTATTGGTCTAAAGAGCAGCCTAGAGTGTAAGTGTATTTTTATTGAAATGTGGTAATAATCAGGATGGATAGTAAGACTTCTTTCCATTTTTGTTATTTTCAAACATAAATTAGCATAGCAGTTGAGTCCCCCTTCCACTTCTACTAAAGAGACCAGGAAAACAGCCTACTTGACAGCTTTCGTTTTTAAGTAGATGTAGATTTGTATTTTGGATGTCTGGTTTGTGTGTAGCTATGGTAAGTATATATCCAGAAGTTAAACTTAGTACTTGCATGCATACATCGCGCTCATTAATTTCAATAATATTTCCACTTATTCTTCTGAACACCGAAAACTTTTTCCTTCACTTATAATGGAAGTTAAAAATCTTTACTCTTGCTGAAATGTTTGAAACATTTATTCTTAGATTTTTCTATTCTTAGCTCTGCATTATATAAAAGAAAAAATTGTTTGCATTAAAAGTAAAAAAAAAAAAGATTAAAAACTGAATTTAAAAGAATTCCCTGCATAAACTGCTAGTACTACTATATATAATATTATATTATTGAAAAACCTCATTGACTATGAAGATTTAGATAACTATTGCCTCCTTTGCAGAATATCATCTCTTCTTCACCCTCTTTGGAAAATCTGTTTGCTTGTTTTTTTTTCTAAATAAGGATAACAAAATAACTCAGTTCTATCCCAAGGTCAGATTTTTATCAAGTTCATTTAGTTGTAAGATCCCACGTTGTAAATTGTTCGTTATTAATTCTCTTTGACTGTCATACAACTTTACTAGTTAGAGGTGCTAGTGTATTTTTAGATTGCTTTATATAGCCTTTCACATCTATTCTGACTATTGCTAATAGAATCTCCATTGCTTACCTCTTAGGAAATACCGATAGAAAATAATTTCATGCTTGCTTAAAATTTTTCCATTTCTTCACATTTTTCTCAATTACCTGTTCAAGTGATTAGTAAAACCACAGTAGACCTGTTTCATTGACAAATATTTGCTGAAGACTAGGAACATATCTAAATTCTGCAGTGCAGTTTATGTACTACAAGTGATACACGCACAATACTGCAATATTCCTCCTCTGCTTTCCTGTTTACTTGTCAACAAAGTGGAGTTGCACTTAACTGAGCTCCTGTAAAAGAGTGAACACTGGTGTTCCTACCTAGCTTCACACTGTATTGTGCATGAATGGTGTAATAGTTACCCAAGCACTTATTTAGGTATGCTAATTTTGCTAAAAGTAAATCTAATTTCTCAATAATAATATACTTGAGAACTCTTACCTAAATATTTAATTGCCTCTTATGCAACTGAGTATCAGTACAGTGAAGCACTTTAGTGTGTGTCTAACATGGGAATAAATTAGACTTTTATTGTGTTTAAAGTGAAGGAAAAGACTGAGTGCCTTGTAGTACCATCATGGTTCTCAAGAAGTTATAAAGAGTTTCCTTTAGTCCTTCCCAGAATTACTTAAGCTACTGGAATTTTCTCAATAAGCACCAAATGAACGTTGACTTCTATTGTGCTAATACTGACACTTCTGTTTGCAAAGGGATGGAAATAGACTTATTTCCATAATCTTATACAGGTTATTGCTTAATTATACCATCTTTGACAGCTGTTTGTTTAACCTATTATCAAATAGATCCCCTTAACCATGCTCCAGATACAATCGTTCAGCAGTTAACTGTCTTGTCATCCTGTTGTGTATGGGTCATTTTCCTCATTAATAGGCAACCTCTATTTATCTTCTGCAAATTAATACTATCTAAAGCCCTTAAATTCTAATTTTAATGAATTAGAATGTTTTTAATGAAAGAATGTTTCCGTTCTCTTCTTCCAGTGAATCCCAATTAAAATAACTGTTTCTGGGGAGGAAGAGAAAGCAATTGAAAAATGTCTTTGAAATCAATGGAAAAATCATCCTGATTTATTGTTTCTTGAGAGAAATAGCACGTAAAGACCATATTTCAATAAACTGAAACTTTTAATGCCTGAAGTTGAATATGTGTGAAAGATGGAATCAAAATGCTTAATTTTGTAATAATTTTGAAAATGTAAATACGTAGCAGAACAAAGTTACCAAAGGATGTGAAACTAACACGTGCTAGTTAGTACATAGAAATTGATTTTGATTACACTTTTTTAATACAGGAAGCATGGTACGTGCAGGATTTGGAGAGGGAAAAAAATAAAAAAGAGAGAGAGACAAAAAAGATCCTGAGTCTGATTTTTTTTTTATAACTGAATGATGGTTATACTTGTCATATACAATTTATTGTTGTAAGTTAATATGGAATAGGTGATACATAAATTTAGACATTAATACATGCACTCTTCTGAACTGTTGGATGTCATTAGCTGATGAAGCATGGATAAACTTTTTACTATACTGTTCAAAGGTCATCACTCAGGTTCTTGCTAAAACACTGAGGACTATTGCACTAAGTCTAGATTTATAAACAAGGAATTAGCACACATAAATCTGCAAGCATGCGTTTTCTCCTGTGGATTTCTTGTCCCAGTCTACTTTGAAAAACTTTCTCTGAGGATTTATTTTCCTCCATCTGCTGACTTGATGCTGGGCAAGTCACTTTTTGATTAACAAGACTGGGAAAAAAAACCAACAGTGAAATAAATTAATGTTTTATCAGATTTTAGCTTTTTTTCAGAGAGAATAAATTAAGAAAATGTAAATTGCTCATAGTTTAATTAGAAGAAAAAAATGTTGGTTTTGTGGTTAGATTTTAAGGAGAAATGATTTTAACTCAACCACTGGGGAAATTAATATAGAGACTTGGAGTTATTGCCTCTAATGTAAAAGAAATCTGAACTGTCTAATCAGATAAGTGTTAACTTTTCAAAAGCAAGATTTGAGTTCCATTGATTGAAGCTATTTCTGGAGTATCCAGATAAATGCCAGTTTGAATAATACGGGAAAAATTACTACCTAAACCAACTAATGCTGGGAAGAACACTTATTTCAGATGTGATAATTTAGGCGGATATTTTCCACTGTCACTTTGGACAAACACAGTTTTGTTTGTATTTTAATTTTTTTCAGTTTGAGGGTAAAGTGAGAGTTGGCATTGGGTTATAGGAATTTATAACAATGTAAACAATGTTCTAGAACCAGTGAGTATGATTAAGCTTTTATGCTGTTCTATATGATGCCATGAGAAAAACCTGGATTTCTTCAGCAGGATTTAGTGCTATTTTTCATGATACATTGAACTTATCCCTGTAGAAATCATAACACCAAAAAATAGGTTGAACTAAGGTCAGTTCCTAAGAAAGAAGACTGATAAGTATGACACATGATAGAGTTAGGAACATTTAAAGACACACTATTTGAAGGAATTGTTCTTCAAAGAAGCGAGAGGACTGTGTCATACAATATTGAATTAGTTATCCGTTTAGGTAAAAATTGAGCTAACACAAGGCATATTTAGAGTTAATATAAAGGGCAATTTGATATCAGTGAAACTGCCTTTCAATTCAAGTGACAGTTGCACAGAAGGCAAATTACCATAGATCTGATGATTGCAGAAAATACTAGAAACATACGTGTTTATGTTGGCACTCACTTTATGCAATGAAAAGCTTTTAGCCATGTTTAAGAATAAAAGTTTGCTTTGTAACCATACCTATCGTTCATTAGAAACAAATTTTAAACATCTTCCTTCAAAGTGTATGTCATTTTAGCAGTGCAAGATAAATCTTACTCTTTTTATTTATGACTAAGTTCTGCTGAAGTTCCTGATTATGCGCCATCCCATGGAACCCGAGTTTAGTAACCTTTCGTTATCAGTGTGATTTCTGAAAGACCTCCCATTAGTTGAAGTTTAAGAACCACAAAAGAACAAGCAGAGGCTATTGATCTGCTGTAAAGAAACTCCTTCAGTTAAAGTTGGAAATTGATTTATTTTTTATTTTGACTTATAAAGATGGAGTGGATTTTCACAAATGCACAGAGGCACACAAGGCAAAGAACGTTGATGAAACAGAAAAGTTAGCATTGAAATTCATCATCTACTTCTGGAAAATATTGTTCCGTAACAGATGTGCAGTCATTGGTCACAGCAAACATGGATTCAAGAGGGAAGAGTCTTCTTTAGTAAACTTAATTTCCTGTCATGACTAGGTTATCCACCTGCTGACCAAGTAAAACTATTTAATGTAATTCTTTTTGTATTTCAGGGAGGCTTTTGATACCTAATCTCACACTAACCCTCTGGACAAAACGCCCAGCATAAAGCTAGACAAAAAAAGAAGCGTAATTTGTCTTTCTGTTGCATTGTTACCTGTTTTGATTCTTACACTTTTGCTGTTTCTGTTGAAATGCAGGATGAAGTTTGTCCCAAAACTGATGGAGATTCTGTTCAGCGGTGTGTTTGGGCAACTGCTGTTAACGTAAAAGACAAGTTCATTTATGTGACTCAACCCACACTTGACAGAGTGCTTATTGTTGATGTACAGTCTCAGAAAGTTGTACAGGTATTTATTCTTGATTTTTACGTTAACGTCTAATTTGTACACAAGTTTCTTCATTAAATTTGGGGAAAAAATGCCATTGTCTTGAGAGATTTCAAAGA
Organism: Numida meleagris; assembly: GCF_002078875.1. NCBI lineage: Eukaryota > Metazoa > Chordata > Aves > Galliformes > Numididae > Numida > Numida meleagris. The sequence goes on along the minus strand of NC_034412.1, from coordinate 27,325,869 downwards.
AGTTCAGTTGCCTCAAAAGAGCCTGAGAGTCAGTAGTCTTGTTGGGATGAAACAAAAATGATGTTTAGTTGACAGTATAGAAATCATATACTGTGACCGCTGTGCTTTTCCTTTCAGCTCAGGACCATCAACAGTTTTTGCAGCTTGTTTTTTCATTTGTTTCATTTGTTTTTTATTTTTTATTTTTATTTTTATTTTTTAGTACGCTGCATGTCATGTAAAACTTCTGGAAATTTACTTAAATAGCAGGACTGCATTTTCTGAATTAAAATTATTTCCTGTGCAAGGAACTCTGAAGCTAGTTGAAAAAAAGAACATTTGCATGAGGTTTTCTGACATAGAGCTTTTGGCATCATGTTGAGTCTTCTGATTCAAATTTTAATCATACAAATGATTACAAATAATGCATCACATCTACAGAATTACTTGCAGTATCATCACATTCATAAGAAGCAGATGTTCTTTAGCTAAATATAACAGGGATTTGTATTAGAATTCTAATCTAAATTGTTAATTAAAATACTTAGAGATCTTCATGTATTTTTTTTGTCAATAAATGAATGAAAATATTTAATGTAAAGATTATGTTTATATATGCACATGTATAGTATCGTGGTGTAAAATTTTAAAGGATTCATAGTGAAGCTGTGATTTTAAAATCAAATTAACTTGACAAAAGTAATTTTAATGTTTATAATTTTGTATTCTTGAAACATCGGTATTCATGCTTTCTATGTCATTTGATTGAAATCTAGAAATCTCAGTTTGAAAGATAGAATAGCATAGCTTTAAAACCACTTTAAAAATGTCCAGGCATGCACAGAATGTTTATACCATCTGTGGAAGCTATTTATAGAAATCAAATTCTCTTTTTTTATGGTTCTAGGACACTGATATTAATGAGAAATTCTCTTGTTATTTTACATGTTAAAAATACTTAACACAGACATTTGGTGAGACATTACTAAGGAATGACAGATTAACAACAAAACCAAGTTGAAACGTGTGGTTTTACACTTCTTTGTAGCAGAGCAGAATTTCTGCTATTCATTACTAAACTGAAAATAATCTCCTAGGATATATTTGGTGAGAGATGTGTGAAAAGTATTATGGGAATTGGTTGGTGCAGTGCTTAACCATGCTGATATTAAAAATAAACTTATTTTAAAAACAGTTAAGTTTATTGGAAATAAAATGAATGAATCATGAAAGCACAAAACCTGTACCATCTCTTGTACATAGAATAAGAATGTAAAAAATAAAACTGCTGATTCACAGATTGCTTTCAGAATCAAAGTAAGCAAATTTGGAATCTGCTGACAAGTCAAGTAATGCTTTGCTCATCTTTTTTTATTACAGAACAGGCATTGCTCTGTCTTCCTTTTACTTTATTATTGAATGTTCATTTTTGGTTTTGTTTTCTGCAGGCAGCAAGAATTTTTCTAGGTATTAAATATTGCTGTACTCGTAGTATATGCACATACATAAACACTCAGGAAGCAAGGAAGGGAATTTAACTTCTCAGTCAGATCGGGCTATTTTTACTACATACAGTACTGCCCCGTACCGAAAAAAAACATCAAAATGCAAATTATTTTTGGAAGATAGATACCAAGGTATTAATAAATAAGAGAATTTTACTTACTGGACTGCCTTTTATTTTTTTAATATGTAACGTATTAACATAGAGGATATTATATACCTTTTATTTTTTCTACTGTATCTCTTAAAGAGGAAACCATCAATTTTCTATGTGACAACACATTTTCAAGAATGCATGGTATGATAAAAGCAAATGTGGGGAAAAGTTCATATTTTGAAACTGAGCAGGATGCAATGATAACAACTCCATTAAGGTGTAAAAAATAACCCCAAATACAGCTAAAAGCATAATTGAAAAGGCTGTAGCCTAGTTGTGGAACTGTGTTCTCTTCTATGTAAAAATGATGCTGATTTGTTTTTGATGACTATGGTTTCTTGTCTGAAGTACTAGTATGAATGCATATATTGTACTTATTCTTTTCTACTACGAAAGTTAATGTAAAAGATGTGTGTATCAGGTGCATATGTATAACTAATAGATTTTAGTTTCTTTGTTTCTGTGATATATAAATATAGCTATCAAAATAAGTAAGATCCTAGAGCAGACATTTTACACTGAAATATATGTTTCCAAACTGTGAATATGAGCGGTGCATAGATTTTCTGATTTAGCCAGATACTTTTCTTTCATTTGTAAATTCTTGAAAGCAAGCATAGGAACCCGTAATTGTGCAGTACAAGATTAAATGGGATGATTTCAAGGCACGTTGATGTAACCAGAGCTCATGACTATTTAGTACAGAGTGTGCTGGTGGCAGTTTAGCCTGGATAGCCAGGAACAGCTGTGAAAATACATCTTCAAGACTCTGAGAATCTTTCTGCTGCCAGCATGCTCTTGCAAGTTGCATTATCCATGCTTGACTACACAGGCAATTTCTTCTCCTCCAGGCAGTACCATGGCCCAATTCCTGAACACAACTGATGCTCATTCAGCAACGATGCGTGGGTCAGACCTTTCATTTGAGGAAGCCAAAGGGAAATTTGATACATATGAACATATTAACTAGACAACGGCCCAACTATTGTTTTAGACAACTTGTCTTCTAACTTACAGCAGAAAGTGTTATCAAACAAAAATGACCTTTTCAAGGGGCATCTTTGTTTTTAAATGAGCTGGTGAACAACCTGGCTTCATTTACCGCTTTTAAAAAGGAAAAATGGTAGGGTTTTTTTTTTTTTTTTCCAGATGAATCTGTGGCTTGCAGCACCTCAGGAGTACAGTTAAGTATCATCAACAGTCTCAGCCAGCCATTAGAGCATTATCTTGAGGATCTACATCATTACTTTAAATTACCTTCACTTAATTAGCCAGCTGGTATTCTCCTTGACAAACTGATAAACAAGCTGTGCTTTACAGCTCCATAATGGTGAGACTAAAAGGCAATTTCCACTTATTTTTTGCTGCCTTAATGATGAAGATAGAAAAGTAATCCCCACAATTGTTTGCCTCGTGCAGAATGTCTCTTAATCAAATACTTTGTCCTTCCTTTTCCTATTTCTGGATTCTTCAGTACTTCTTCTAATAAAGAAAGTATAAATCTCAAATGCCTAAAAGGTCTGTAGTCTTTGGATCCAGAACTCAAGGAGGGAAAACATTTTGCTCCTGATCGCTTCTGCCAAAAGTAGAAATTGTAAGGAAAACATTTATATGTTAATAATATTGCCAACTTCAAGACAATATATCCAGTTAAGAAGAGTGCAGGAACATTGTTTTGCCAGAGCTGAGTAGGATGACCTTCAGTATGTGGCTTGAGAATACTCTTCCCTTTTTAGCTGTTTTCAAATATTTTTTGTAGATTTTAAGTTGATATGTATGGTATGAGAGAGTTGTAGGGAAGAAAGGTTAGCATTTTTTAATTTGATTTAAAACATTTTTTTTTCAGTTTCCTAATAGCCTCAATATAACATGTTTTTGATGCCAAATATTATAACACATAATGAATAAAAATCACTGTTTCAGCAATTCGGTGACCTTGAATTAACCAGAGGGATGTTTCAACATCTGAAAATGTAATTTTTAAATATAATCTGAAAACATCAGGATATGCATGTCTAGTCATTGTTTTAATTCAATCATATGTATTATTTTTCTTTTCAACATGTGATTAAGAGTAAGGAGTTCTCATTTTATTATTCTGCAGGCAGTAAGTACAGACCCTGTTCCAGTGAAACTACACTATGATAAATCATATGATCAAGTGTGGGTGCAGAGCTGGGGAAATATGGAAAAGAATTCACCAACTTTGCAAGTGAGTATATTGATCAAACTATGCTAGGAAATCTAAATAAATTGAATCTTTATGTAATTGCAACATTTATGTATTTCCTTTAAACATCATTATGATGCAGCAGGGGCAGCAAAATGTTCTCAGGTAACCTGGTACAAATGAACTTGCTAGAAAAGTGTTAAGAGATTTTCTACACTCTTACTTAGAAATGTCAGTGCTGACTTGATGGAGGGATATAGAGTACAACTGAAATCAGTGGCATGTTTTGCTAGTCTGACAGTCTTCTGAGAGCAGATATGCTGCTTATGATGTTTTTGCTCCTAATCAGAGGATACCATGGATTTTAGGCATATTCATATTTCTCAAAAATTATATTGATGTTCTGGAGTTGACAAGCTAAGAGTTCCAACATTATTTATTGTTTATTGTTTGGGGTTTGGAGTTTTTTTTAGATATAAAATAATAAAAATCTTTATTTTTCCTATGCTTTCTCAGCAGCAGCAAGCTTAGGGACAGACACTAAAGAAACATTTCAAGAAGCCGTACTTGCTTTCCTGCTTTTTCTCTTTCTTCTCCTAATTTAAAGTAATCCCATGAGAATACAGTGATACTCTTTGTGTCATAATTTCAAAATTATGTTTTATTTCAACTTATTTTCCTTTTCTTTGGAAATTAGTAAAGTCCGTATTTGTCTTTTAAATGCATAAAGAATAAGAAAAAAATCAAATGTAGAGCTCAAACAGAAAAATTAGTAACGTTTGAAAACAATTTTTTATACTCTTAGTAACTGTGAGCGAGTAAGGTAATTTGTGGGAGTTCAGCTGTCACTCCTCCCAGGAAAATGACTAATAATTAAGTCAGATCTATCCTCTTTTAGAGCAAGCATTCATTTTTACTGTTGTTTTCCCTTGCATGATGCATAATCAGTTCTTTTTTTTTAATCCAGTCTTAAGTGCAGATAAATGAACATCATAGAGGCTATTAGTATAAAGTTGTCTTTTACTCACCCATAAAATTCTACCTGAGATAACATTCAAGATTTGAGAATTCAAAGAAAGTTTATTCATAACAACCCAAGAAATGTTTAAACTACAACCAATTCAATATATTCAAGATATGTTATATTGGGTTTCTTTATGATTGACAAGACTTAGGAGCATGTATAGCCATAGCTTCCTGTGGATCAGCTGATAACATTTTATCTTTTCACTTGGGCTAAAGTGCTTAAGAAACTTATTCCCACTCTAGAGTCGAGTGTGAAAAAAGACAAAAATCTTAGTTTGCACTAAAGACTTCTATAGAATGTAAATGAATAAATGTTGTAGAAAAAAAAATTGAGAGACAAAAGTGAATATGAAGAATAGCTTGTCTGGTATGCAACAGTTCTCTGACATCTGTAATGCTGATCACCTTTATTCACTGTCATTTGCATTCCTTCTCATGGCTGAAGAATAAAACAAGAGATGGAATGAAGAGGCAATATTGTATGAATTTATTTAGATATAGATTAAACTTTGAAGGAATATTTCTGTCGTTTGTAATAATGTTACTTTATGTAGGTGATAACACAAGCCAGTGGAAGTGTTTCTCATCACACAATCCATACTCAGCCAGTGGGAAAGCAGTTTGACAGAGTGGATGACTTTTTCATTCCTGCTACAACCCTAATTATTACCCATATAAGGTAAGTTTTAGCTGAGTTATATTTAACTTTCAAATGAGCTGTAACATTGTCTCCAAAGAAAATATAATTTAAAAACAACCTGGAAAATATTAGACAATGCACCTTCAGTATTGCTTTGGAAGACTCTTTTTCATATGCAGTACTAATGGGTTGAATGAAAGCTCTTCAACTTATCAGAATAAACACATTTATTAGAGTATTTTGCTGTGGTTTTTTTTCTTTCTTTATCTCACCGAAAGTTCAAAAATTCCCTTGCTCTGTGTACTAAAGTTGAGATGTAATACCATCTGAGGTGTACTTGAGGAATTAATAACCATAACATTCAGATAATTCTGTAAGTTAGGAGCATAGGTCTTATTTTGGAAATGATACCAATGTCTTCTACTGCTGAAAGCAGTTGCTATATATATTTTTTGCTATATTGTATTAAATGTATGTTGTATTCAAGTTATTCTTTTGATAACGGGATCAGAAAAGTTGCTTTTGGAGTTTTAAAAGGAGTTGTAATACAACATGACTTATATCTTTGTGAACTAGCTTCTATTACTCATTGTGTCCTTTATACTTTTTTTTTTTTAAATCAGGCTGTTTGTTTTTAAAACAAACCGTAACTGAGCATGCAATGCAAATTCTATTTAGGTGCACGAATACAATTAGCCTGATCTTCTATGTGATGAGAAAATGAAAGTAAGGTATTAAAACTGCTTATAGTATAATCCATGCCTGGTAATAGTGCAAATTCTTGAGATCTTAATTATTTCTGTTAGTGAGTGTAGCATTGTCTATATGACCAAGGCATAGACGAGATCTGACTGTGAAAGAAATGATATATCAATTATGGAGGAATGGAAGGGTGTGACACGTTAGATCATAGCACAGAGAAAGTGTGAGAAGAGATCAATGTTTCATCCAGGTGTAAAACAGAAATCTTTCAACAATTTTGCCAGTACCTCTTAAATTAAAATCTCTTTTTCTTCCACAAAACACATTAGTAGGAATGCAAAATATCATTTTCGTTTGACATGTTTTCTGTAACATTTCTTTTGGTTAGAATAGAAAAATTCTGCCATCTGTACATCTGAATCTTGCCTTGATATTCTTTAGCACTCTGTATGCTTTGGACTGTCAGGTTCTTTACAAAGTGGCACAGACCTATTTCAGTTCAAAATGCCTCTGCAAATAATCAACATTTGTTTATTCCACCCTTCCAAGTTCAACTTTCTATAGAAACACTTTTATTAGGATGTTCTCACCTTTTCCACAGTTATAAGAAAGAATCACGCACATTTAGCTAAAATCTCAAATCATGTATGTAAATGTGCATCTTCACCTGTAAAGATACAGTTAGTTATTTCGGTCACTGATAGTCCTTTAAAAGTAAAAACATGAAATTTAAGGTGATTCTACAACTGTTTTCAGAATTTAGGAATATTTACCTGTAATTGATCTAGTCTTCTGTATCAAAAAACTATTCTGTTTCTCGTAAAGAGGTTGCTGATGAAAGAGGATATTTTTAATTTTCTACAAAACTTAGCTAACAAGGAAATTAGCAGTCAGCCATGTGCAATTTAAAAAGGATTGTGTAAATTTATATAGCTGAATAGACAGTGTCTTTAAGTGCCATTACTGCTACATTGCTTTAACTGAATAGACAAATGCATATTGTGTCCCTAAACTAATCTGCAGCCCCTACTCATAACCATAGAAAATCCATCGTGCTATGTTTGGAGCAGGTATGATTTGAGGGAAAAGAACCTACTGCTTCTTAAACTGCCGCGTACTGGATTGACTAGCCTTCTTACTATTTGACTTTGACGTTTATTATTATATCATTGCCCTTGGGAAGACAAAGTTGTTGAGTTATATCATGAAAGGATTGTACAGCTGGTGATTCCTACTTGCATAGCTCCCTACAGATTCTTTATCCATTGCCAAAGACTGCACTGGCAGTTGAGGCTAGTAGTCATCTACAGCAAATGACTCAGGTGTCTCCTTGGACAATTTTTAAGCTAAGGGATCCTACTGGAGACTTTTACATAATGTGGAATGAATTTAATTAAAGTTATATTCATGTATGCAAGTCTTTGAGAGTCAAATACATGACAGCGAAAAAAATTGTCTTGAATTATTACAAATGATTGCTTTTTTTAATTGAACAATTCTATATGATATAGGCAAATACACTTATTTACAAAATATGTATTCTAACATACAGTAATATTCTATCATAACTACTCTATCATAAGTATTCTTGCTATATTTAAAGTAATATGCAGATTCTTGGTATAAAAGGATCAGTAAAACAAAACTGATATTTAGACACATTAATTTTCATGTAATTAGAACAAGAAAGACATGGATGGGGTAAACATTATATAGGGAAGGGAACCAGGAAAAATAGGCCTGGTCCAAAGACAGTGAAGAAATCATTTTGTCAAATTCAACCTATTTGAAGTTGGTATTCTGTCTAAGCAGGTCAAGTAGTTGCTTTGATCTGTGCATGGTGAGTCACAGCTACCTTTAGCTGAAGAGTCATGGTGATAGGTTCTGTATCCTCTGTTAGCTGAGAGAGGAGTGATAGTGTGAGCAGTGTCTCCCTTTTCCAGTCAAACTGTTTCCTTTCACTGGTGAGATAAGGGAGAAATAGTTCTGCACAAACACCATTAGAAATCAAGCCAGTTTTGAGGTATAGTCTTTTTGCAATGATTAACTATATATGAAACAAGCAACACATAATACTAGTTTTAGTAAAACCAACAAAGTCGCCATTAACCTCCCTGATAATGTGTCCATGTTTTCAGCACACACTGCTTGAAAAAATTCCCAACACCCCACTCAGTTGTGTTGAGCAGTTATCAGATACTGTGGCTACAAGAGGGGACAGAGTGGAATCTGTTAATCTGCAATGGATGGTACAAATCACAAGATCTTTTTTCCCAGTTATTTCTGAGGAATATATATACAAATCTTATTCCCACCTTTTAAAAATTGAGAATACATATATTTTTTTCCTGTTTGCCTTAATCATTTACTGAGAACAAAATTTTCATCAGTGAAGTACTCTTTGAGCCAAGGCAGTTCAGTGCAACCAATGATCTTGTCCCTAGCTGTCTGCTAACACCCATTTCTTATCATAAAAATAGACATTTGCAATTAGTATGTGGGAAGGCTGTAAAAAGATGACTTGTACAATACTCATGAAAATACATTCTTAGAAGCCTAAGGAGCAAAAGGGTTGATTATTTCAGCTTCGCTGTTCATAAATTGAAGTGAACAAAAGATAATTGGAATAAATTAAGGTCTATCATTACACTGCTGTAAAATGTTTCAAAAGCAATATTAAATGAACTCACTGTAATGGAGTTACTCTAACTTTTTAGATGGTTTAATCTTTTAGCAACTATTTTAAACATAACACAGTTATCTGACTTAACAAGTGGAAGAGTGAACAATGAACTCACTGGGGAGATGGTTCAGGATCTGAATATTCTCAGTTTGAATTTTTCTCTCTCTTATTTCTCTGTAGGCTAATAAGGGAAGCAGTCTTTCTAAAATTATACTTATTCATTTGCACAACATATTCCAAAAACTAAGCTTTTCTTTAAGAGGTAATTGGAGTATGCTGCCAATGCATTCCTCTGAATCTTAAATGAAACCCTTGTGGGGTGGTGACTCAGTACATTCAGAAGTTTGGATTCAGAAATTCACATTTCATTCCAGAATTTACAGAGATGTGAAATAGCTCTGTACTCACTGTGAGAGAATTTTCAATATTTTTATGAAAATATGCACACAAAATATTCTTTCAAAGGTCTGGTGTTATCGGAAAGGACTTACTATTCAAATGTTTCACAAGTCAAAAAAAAAAAAAGAAGAAAAGAAAAAATGAAAATGATAAATGTGAAGCCAGCAAGAAATGAACATAGACCAAAGAGGTTGAATATTTCATGCAGAGAATATAATTCATCTTCAAAGATAAGAGTTTGTTTAAAATTTTACAAATTAAATTAAGAAAATGCAGTTTTACAGGAGTAGAGAGTTTGCAAACTGCTCTTAATCATTAAGCCATAAATGTATGTACTTCCACAGCGGGGAAAACTTGAAAGCTTGAGGAATTGGAGAAAGAAGTTCAGTAGCACCAGGGCAATCAGCAAAGATGTAGCAATTAACTTCAATTTCTAATAATGACTGTGGAATCTTTTGGTAAATCCTCCATGGTAGCAGTGCAAACTCAGAGGTTTAGTGGCTCACACTGTACAATCTCCCATCTTTGTAAACTGTGTCTTTGTGACAGTAGTGTTAGATCAGAAACTTCTAGTCATTCCTTCCCTCTCTGTATTCCCCCACATAAAGGAGGTCTGTTTTGGTCCTTAAGTGTGTTCTTTTTGAAGAATAAGCTGACAGGAACTTCTCAGAAAGAAGGAGATGAGACAGCAAGAAGTCTTTTTCTGATTCTTTCTGCCTTAAATAGTAAATTTTCCAGCATCTTTGTTCTAAAGATATTATGAAGGGTGTACAGATTGAGAGATTCAGTTCAGAAAGTGCTCTGAAACTTGCTCAGCTACTATTGGCAATAGCAAGAAAATTCATTATGTTTTACTTTAAATACTCCTTGGTATTCCAAATAAATCAATCTAAAATGGTTAATTTAACTTTGAGGTGATCTTAAAATTATGCTATTAACAAATATTTTGTATGTTTACTGATTAAATTCCAGAACACAATTATTTTAAAAGTTATGCCATATATGCCTGGCATGAAGTTACTTTTTCTTCATAGCAGCCCATGTGATTCTGTATTTTTACTTGTGACTTTGGAATAGTGAAAATTCATTTGCAGATTCTTATTTGTACATTCATTTTTTTTGAGAATTTAGAAAAAAAATTACTCAGAACATTCTTTTCTATTTGATATTATGATAAATTATATATTCTAATATTTAGTAATGCTGAGATGCTTGTGCATTTATATGAATCAAAGAAAACTTCAAAATCTGCAGTGGTAGAGACTGTGTTTTGATTGTGTTCATTCCATGTGTTCCCAACTGTCAACACGTAATATTTGCTTGTAGATAAGCTATTCTAACTTCCATCTTAACAACAACAATAACAAAAATAGTACCCCAAAACATTAATAATTTAACACAGCCACTTTGCCACAACATGCCTCAGTTCTTCCCATGCTGATCTTACATTTGCAATAGAGATATCATCTCTTGTGCTTTTAAGTGCCAAAAAACCTATCACGTTTTTAAAATAGAATAAATATCTGCTTTGGTACAGTCTAGTATTTTTTTAATTTAGGTCATTAGTAAAAAAAAAAAAAAGAAAAAAAATGCTGGGGGCATAAAAAGTAGTTGTGATAAAGTTTAGTGTTTGTTGTTGTTTTCAATGTTCATATATTCCCTGATATCACAGTAGGTGAGCTTCATTTTTAAAATGAAGATCTTTTGGGAATTTTTGGACATACATAATTTATCACCTTTACATTCCTTATCTCTACCTCATTATTCATTTTCTACAAGTATTGACTATTTATTTTGGCATATACAAATTTTCCTGTGCATTCTCTATGACATCTGCCCTCCTTGCTGTTACTGTGTTTTTTGGTGTGCCAGATCTTAATTCTGTCATTCCTTGTACTGGCATTCAAGGCTATCTTTAGGAATGTCTTTTGTTCACTTTGTCAGTAGCTAGCCCTTTCCTTGACTTTCCTTCTTTATACAATGAAGTGATTTTTTTGTTGTTAAATTGCTTGCTCGCCATTTCTAAAATATACAAGAAAAAACACATTTGTTTCTGATGCTGCAAAGATTTTTTTCTTCTTCTTCTTCTTTTTTTTTTTTCTGAGAATTAGTTCCATTTTGATAAAGCACAAATAATTTCATAAATTCCTGGATTCTAAAAATATACTTTCTTTGTCATAAAATGTCTTGGATCATTTTCTTGTGAATACTGTAATCAATTTGCAACAGTGAAAATGTACTTCATATACATCTGTTGTAATGGAAGCCTCAGACAATTCACGGACTCTGGCGTCACTACTACCCTGAAATACCAGGACAATCCTTACAATCCTTTGGCCGTGTTGTAAGAAGTGAGCTCTTCCAGTGAAGCCCAAAAAACTATCTGAAGAATCCACCATAGCATGGGGCCAGCTATGGAGAAATTTTCTTAATAGTTCCTTGACACAGGTTGTTTGGAGATACTCTTCAACCTACACTCCATTCCACTTGTATGGATCTCTCGTGAGATATGATTTAAATGCTCTGCAGGTACAATCTAAAACTGAAAGAGAAAAAAAAAAAAACAGTGGAAGAGATGTGCCATCAAATTTCATTCTATATCTGAACTGACCATTCATTTAACGAAAATGGAAGTGATGATGTTTTTATAGGCAAAAATTGCTCATTTTCCATCAGGATGACCTCGCAACCTTCTGTTCTATGCTTTTAATTTTCTTATTCTTACTCTGTTATCTTCTCATTCCTATTTCTTAGGACTACTGCATTAAGATTTCAAAGGTACATTATCATACTCACATGTTACTGCTACAAATATTATTTATATCTTTTTATGACAGTGTTTTAAATATTTCATTTACAATGACAGGAAGATTCTTTGTGCTTAACACAGTTATGTACAGATACAGAGGGGAGCCTTTTCTGCCACAAAACAGAAATATGAAGCATAATGTCATAATGAACAACAGGAACAAAATTAGGGAAGCAAACTTCAAAGGTCAAGGACTGTTGCAGTGCCCAAAAGTAAAACAACTTTTATGCTGATGAGCAATAGCCAACAGACAAAATCCACTTAGCCTTTTGTTATCTTCAAACAACCATTTCTGAACTGCAGAAATTAAAGATGTTTTCTCAGCAGCTTGCCAGCCATGAACTATTCTAGGAACAATCATTTTCTAAGTCCTGAGGGGAAGACTTGTGTGCCCTTGCAATGCTGATAGTTTTCATTTTGGATGTCATTCTGATTTCTAAGAGTCTAATCTAAATCTAAATTTGTAGATAAAATATTTATCTAGAGATAAGTATTTTATTTGTGCAATATAGCACAGTAGTTATGTAGAAAATGACAATAAAAATCTTGTGTATTAAGATTTATTTAAAAGATTTCTTGCAAAGTGAGAAGAATTAACTTTGTGATGATTTCAGTGGTATGAATGCAAGGCCTCTATGAAGTATGAAAAAAAATCAATGAAAACAATCTTCCTGAGAATCATCCATTTATGGACATAAAGTGAAGAGTAATTTTAATAAAGAAAGTAATTGCAATGTTGAATAATTTCCTTTTCTTGCTGATGTCTTCTTCTTCAGAACTGTAGTGGATAATTTACTTGCAGTTTCATCAGAAAAAAACAGTTTGATATTTAACGCATTTTTATCTTAGAATTTTGTTTAAATAGTACTTTCCCACGTTGCCAGATTAGATGTTTATAGAATCAGTCTACTGTAGTCGCCTAATGGCCTGTTCATGAGCAGTTAATGGCATTTACTTGGGGCAAATTTGATCAAGCTTTGTAGCAGTAGAACTCCATTGTTCTATCCTGTATTGATTTTTTGCATAAGTTTTGAGTGATGGTCCCTAATATATAGAATTTTGAATTGTTTTAAACTTGAATGTTATTCACTTGGAGTAAAGTATATAATGTTTCTTACCATTTTATTGAATTGAGTTCTACAGATTGAAAAACTACTTTGTACCACACTACTGCTCTTTTCTTCTTGGTACAAATAATTTTCATTGTAGTTCATCTAGTTCTCTTCACCTTTTACTTGCTTTCTGTTCTCAGAATATAATTTTACTTAAGTGTTTGATCTCAGATCTCTTCACAAAATGGCTACTGACTTAAGGGGAATAATCTGTGGATGTGGGGCCAGAAACAAGAAGAAGGAGAATATCAGTGTTCACATAATTTTCTACTCTGTCAATTTTTCTGAACTCTGATACTGTTTTATGTTAAAGTATTCAGAAATAATAACAGTAATAATCCTCATTTCTAGCAGTATTTTCCTCAGGCTTTCCTTGTGTTGTCATTACTTTTTAACTAGTGTTTAGACATTTCCTGTTTTATAATGAATACAGTTGCACTCATGAATAATGTATGTGATTTGTCTAAAGGAAGAAAATAACAACATTTGGGAAACTAAGTTGTGAGTTTTCTTCTTGTTGACAGCTCCACGCTAGCTTGTTGCTCAGCTATTCTTTGGGTATAGGAGATAGAAACTAACGTGTAATATGAAAGTTGGAAAAAATGGTACCTTGCAAAAAACTGTTTTGAAGAGGTGGTGTCAGATATTCACATGATTTTGGAACTTTGTATGGAATATCTATTCCACTATTAATTCATACTTTACTTGACTAGAACTTCCTGTTAAAAAAAGATTACATCTTCCCTAATTCTATAGTTACAGGTCTCAGTATTATCCTGCACTCTGTCATGTATTGGTTTTGTCACATAGAATTTCCTAGTTCATGTATAACTTTTTAATAAACTGATGAAAAGACCAGATTATAAAAAATATAATCCTAAATTACACTGACTGTTGTGGCAGTGTAATCATTTTGTGAATGTCCTTAGTCTAAAGTACCCTTGTTTTAAGTTGTATTACTTGAAATCTATCAGAACTACACAAAATTCTGCTACTGCCATTCTAGATGGAAGTCTAAGCACACTGCCTCTCCTTAGGATTAAGCGTAAACATTTTCATGACAGCTGATGAACAGGATAGTTGAATGTTTGTATGTCAGTCATAAGTTAAGTGCTCACTGTCTTCGCATTGCATACAGGCTTACAGTTCCCTAATCTAAGTACTAAATCTCATTCTTAAGCTACATTCTAGTAATTGAGTGTCAAGACTTATTTTTTTTCTATCTATAGCATTAAAGTAAATGAACTCATTTGTTCCACACTGCATTTTTCTACTAAACACAAATGTCACTACTGTTTAAGAAAGTGATTACATTTCACGTCAATTTTCATGTGAAGTTCACCTGAAAGCAATTTTTCTGATATTTTATATTTCATAACAATGAAATTCCTCCTTTACAGAAAAAAAAATAAATAGCAGTATGTCTAAATAGAAGGAAGAAAACAGAAAAAACTTCTTTACTTTGAGGGTGACGGAGCACTGGAACAGGCTGCCTAGAGAGGTTGTGGAGTCTCCTTGTCTGGAGGTATTCAAGACCCGTCTGGATGCTTTCCTGTGCTACCTGTTGTAGGGAACCTGCTTTATCAGTGGGGTCGGACTTGATGATCTCCAGAAGTCCCTTACAATACTTACAAATCTGTGATTCTGTAATCATTTATAACATTATTAACTGTATTCATTGTAATTATTCCACTCTTAATTATGAGGGTCGGTTTTTTACTGCTTCCTCACTCCAGCCCCTGTTGCCCCCCAAAACAGGAAAATAAGGCACTCATTCTTATAGACTTCACCATTGAAAAAATGCATTTTGCAGTTGGCATTTTTTAGGATATTCTTCCTTTGTCCATTAAGTTAGTTTAGACAAGTCATACAATTTATTTCTCTCAATTTCCCTTCATTTGGGTATTGCAAAGCTCAGTAGTTTTCACAGACAGCTAATGACTCTGTGTGGTGGGTTGACCCTGGCTGGCAGCTGAGCCACTACACATCTCACTTTTATTTACTGAGTTGAGGCAGAGAATGGGATAGCTGAAAGTGAGAATACTAATGGTTCGCCATAAAGACATTTTAATAAGTGAAGGAATTAAAAAAAAAATGAGTGATGTAAAAGCATGAGTCACCACCAGCAGACCAGTGACCACCCAGTTTTTCAAGCAGTGGCTGTTTAGAAAGAGTTTTATTGCTGACCATAATGTTATATGGCACAGAATGTCTTCGGTCAGCTGGAGAAAGCTGTCCTGGCTGTGTCCCGGACTCTTCCACCCTCAGCCTATTTGTTGAGGGGAAAAAGTGAGAAATAGAGAAGGCCTTGCTGCTGTATAAGCACTGTTTAGCAATAGCTAAAACTTTGGTGTTCTATCAAAACTGTTTTGGACACAAATCTAAAACATGACACTGTATGAGCTGCTATGAAGAAAATTAACTCCATCCCACCCAAACTCAATGCACTTCTCAGATGGAAAGAATTTCTAAGCATGATTATTCAGATTTCACTTTTTTAACAGTTTGTCATGACATGATTGAAAATTTTTGATGTGATGGAAATTCTTGAAAATCTGGTATTAAAATCTTTATTTTTCATACGTACGCAGTAAGTAAAGAAAGAAACAATCTCGGATTTCTGAGTTCTAGTATATACTCCAATTGGAGTGTTATGCCCACAGGCTACAGATTCCCACATGCATAAACTGTAAAATAAAGAATTGGAAATGTGAAGATTTGCTCTCCTATCTTGCAGGCTTGAATTGCCCAAGTTCACAATATGCACTCTGACAAATGCCTTTATAGCCTGTCAGATATTGTATATGATTTCACTGCATAAAAGAGACATGAGGGTTGAGATTCTCATAGATATTGATCAGGATTTAATGAACAGTGGGAGACTTCTGCATATCAATCTATATAAACAGAAATTTTGCATTAAACACACCACCATCTATCTATAAATCATTTGGGAAAAGTGAAGTTACTCTGAAGTATCACTTGTTCTCCAACAGCCTAGTCATAAAAAACAGGCTAACAGCACAAAGGCGACAGGCACAATTTCATTGCATGATTATGAGTGGCTGTATTTTTTTAACCCTTCTGGAAAACTAAGCACTTCCGAAAAGTTATTAGATTATAGTAGTTTTGGGGGTTGAATTCAGCGAGCCACAAGACAGAATGAAACATAGAGTTGTAGAGCCAACTTCTTTACCCAGTCATAATAGTATGGCTTTACATTAAGTGAAACAAACAAAAAAATAAATGACAACTAAATAGTGGAATAGAGGAAGCTCAGCTTATTCACTTGCTTTTTTTTACTGAATCCTACAATAAAACTCCACTAATACCAGTTTTGTGAAATGTCCCCATTGTGTTGTGATTATACACACCACTGGAAGGCAATGATTTAGTATTGATAATTCATTGCTTATAGATCTGGTAAATTATACTATTTCATTATAGATGAGTTGCTTTCTTTTTTTTTCAATTCCAGCTAATCTGTGTGCTTCAAAGCTTCCTTTAGAATCCATAGAATCATAAAATATTTTGAGTTGGAAGGAACCCTTAAAGACCATCTAGTCCAACTCCCCTGCAATGAACAGAGACATTACAAGCTAAATCAGGTGTTCAGAGCTCCATCCAGCCTCACCTTGAATGTCTCCAGGAATTGGGCATCCAGCACCTCTCTGGGCAGCCTGTTCCTATATTTCATTACCCTTATCATAACAAACTTTTTTCTTATATCCAATCTAAATCTCTCCTCCTTTAGTTTGAAAGCATTTCCCTTTGTCCTATCACCACAGACCCTGCTGAAGAATCTTCTTTCTTATAGCTCCCCTTTAGATACTGAAAGGTCTCTATCAGGTCACCCCAGAGTGTTCTCCACAGCTCTAGCTCCCTCAGCCTGTCCTCAAAGGGAGGTGTTCCTTCCCTGGTTTTATTCTTGTGGCCCTTCTCTGGATGTGTCCAGCAGGTCCACATCTCTCCTGTACTGAGGACTCCACATCTGGATGCAGTACTCCAGGTGAGGTCTCACCAGTGCATAGTAGAGAGGCAGGATCACCTCCCTCTACCTGCTGGCCACACTTCTTTTGCTGCAGACCAGGATACAGTTACCTTTCTGGGCTGTGAAGGCACATTGCTGGCTTGTGTCCAGCTTCCCATCCACCAGTACCCCCCCAAGAACATTTTGGCAGGGCTGTGGTCCACCTTTACATCCCCCAGCTTGTACTGATAGTGGGCATTGCCACAACCTTGGAGCAAGACCTTGCACTTGGATTTGTTGAACCTCGTGAGCTTCACCTGGGCCCACTGCTTGAGCCTGTCTAGGTCTCTGTATGACATACCATCCCTCAGGCGTGTCAGCCACATCACACAGCTTGGGGTCATCCACAAACTTGTTGAGGGTGCATTCGATCCCACTGTCAATGTCATTGATGAAAATATTAAAGATCATTGGTCCCAGTACTGATCATTCATCACTGTTCGTCATCTGGATGCTGAGCCATTGACCTCCACTCTCTGGGTACAGTCTTACAACCCATTCCTTGTCCATCAAACAGTCCACCCATCAAATCCATATCTTCCCAATTTGGAGAGAAGGAGGTTGTGGGAGATTGTGTCAAAGGCCTTATGGAGGTCCAGGTAGATTTAGTGTCTTACAATACTATTTTTTGGCAAATCTGGGAAGTACTATTTTAGTACAGCTACTCTTGCCTCCTCATTAGGAAGACAAAGGACAAATTGACAGTGAAAGTACTATTAACAGTCTGTCACTGGCATACCAACATGTTCATAATGCTGGAAAGAAGGGAAGTACAGACAGATGCACATGGTTGTTTGAAAGCAGTAATTAGGTTATTGCCAGTGGGCTAAAATTTATTTGCAACTGGTCCTTGCTGTATGCAACCAAGCAAATTTTGAAGCAGGATTTCATGATCTATGACTATCTATTCAAAAAGATGTATTTTAGTTATCTGGACTTATTTCCATCTGTCTCTCTGAAGATCTCAGTTGCAGTGGTTTGGGTAACCTGTATCATGATCAGTAAAAAAATATGTTGGACATTAAATAACTTGTATTTCCAGTCTGGCTTTGCCAGTGGATCATTATATCGCTGTAGGGAAGTCACTCAGCTTTTTGCTTCACTCACTATGATAATTGTAAAATGCTTTGTAAATTAAAACTTCTACTTAAGTTCACCATATTAATATTCTGCTAGCATAGCTGATCTTTTAATGTACTTACCTCGAATAATATTACCTTCCAGGGTACAGTTTTCCATGTTATATCAGTGTCTAAAGTTGTGAGGTTTTTTAGTTTGAGCAAGAAAAATTCTTCAGAGTGCAGACGTTATAATAAAGTAATATTAATGACCAACAGTGATGGCTAGCCCTCAATCAATACTAATCCAGAAAAAAAAAAGCAGAAATTATTCTGCAATAATATGATCCTATGATATTGAAGCAGGATGCAAGGATTTGTGATTAATGTTCTATGTCAGGGTGGGGGCCAGTCACAAGTGGTGTCCTCCCGGGGTTGGTCTTGGGACCAGTGCTCTTCAACGTCTTCATGAGTGACATAGACAGTGGCATCGAGTGTACCCTCAGCAAGTTTGCAGATGACACCAAGCTGAGTGGTGCAGTCGATATGTTGGAGGGAAGGGAAGGCATCCAGAGGCACCTGGACAGGCTGGACAAGTGGGCCCACAAGAACCTAAGGAGGTTCATCAAAGCCAAATGCAAGGTCCTGCCCTTGGGCTGGGGCAGTCCCAGGTATTTATACAAAGTGGGGGAAGAAATCCTTGAGAGTAGCTCTGCAGAGAAGGACTTGGGGGTCCTGGTGGATGAGAAGCTGGACTTGAGCCAGCAGTGTGCGCTGGCAGCCCGGAGGAACAACTATGTTCCGGGTTGCATTAAAAGAGGAGTGGCCAGCAGGGAGAGGGAGGTGGTGGTCCCCCTCTATTCGGCTCTTGTGAGGCCCCATCTGGAGTACTGTGTCCAGGCCTGGGACCCCCAGCACAAGAAAGACGTGGAGCAGGTCCAGAGGAGGGCCACCAAGATGGTCAGGGGGCCGGAGCACCTCTCCTGTGAAGAAAGGTTGAGGGAACTGGGCTTGTTTAGCCTGGGAAGAGAAGGCTCTGGGGAGACCTCATTGTGGCCTTCCAGTACTTGAAGGGAGCATATAAACAGGAGAGGGTACAACTGTTTACATAGGTGGATAGTGATAGGACAACGGTGAATGGTTTTAAACTAAAGCAGGGGAGATTTAGGTTAGATATCAGGAGGAAGTTTTTCACACAGAGGGTGGTGATGCACCGGAAGAGGTTGCCCAAGGAAGTTGTGGATGCCCCATCCCTGGAGGCAGTCAAGGCCAGACTGGATGTGGCTCTGGGCAGCCTGGTCTAGTGGTTGGCGACCCTACACACAGCAGGGAGGTTGAAACTAGATGGTCATTATGGTCCTTTTCAACCCAGGTCATTCTATGATTCTATGATTTTGGAAAGCAGAGCTGAAATTAAAAATGCTTCTGAAAATTGTACCAATTTGGTAGGGAGAACAAATGTAATTAATCCTGTCTTATGTCTGAGGAACTGACTGAGCAATGTCCTGAAATCTTTCTGCATGTTTCTTCCTTAATCAGAGATTACTGAATATATTGGGCTTGCAAAGTATAATGTGAAATTTTGTGTTATTTTCAACAACTCCGTTGTTGAATCATTGTGATTCTCATAGTGCTTCATATGGATAGGATCTGAAAGGTATTTTTAGATTATATGTGGTCACACAGCAGCAAGAAAGCTTCATTCTTAGAATCAAAGCTTCCGAGTAAGATGTTAAGAAATGTGCCAAAGGAAAACAGCTCTTTCAGAGGAGTGCTGTGAATGGTCCTTAGGTTATAAACAAGACTAATACACTGACATAATTTTATAGTATTTAGAGCACTGGCCTTTGCATATATGCAATCAAAAAACTGCACAGTCAGAACTTACAGGTTAACATCAGAGAAGAGTCATATAGTATATGTTTTAAATGTTATAACATTAAGCTCTAGAATTTTAAGGTTTAATCATATTATTCATGTTCAGTGAGAATTCCTTGATATATGGAAATACATGGAGTCATTTAAAAATGTAAGAAATGTGGGGCTTGGGTAGTTGGGAGGTATAAACTTAAATCCTGTTATGATATTCATTTCTGCTGAATTAGAGTGAAAAAGATTAGGATAATTATCTGAATAACAATGAGCACTGGATAAAGCTGGTGTTCCCAAGAAGGTTGAAGAAGAATATGAAGTGAATAAAAGCTTGTGGGATTTATTATCTATTGATATTTAATATTTTCTTCCTCTTAGCTTTTGTAAAATTTTTAATTGGATAGATGTTCAGAGTAATGTTTATTTTCCCCCTAGTGTCTATAGAAATAAAACACTGCCAATTAATCAGAGAGATTATTTTAGACATTTTGTTTGGCACAATTTAAAATATAATTGCAAGAACACTGAATATTAAATAATATAAAGTGCTTAATCTCTGAAACATCTGAAGCTGAAATATGTATTTGTACACTGCTGCAAGTATTAACTCATCTGCTTTGTTATATTGGCTTTCCACATTTGTACATGATGCACGCAGTAATTCTTTGACTTCGTGCTTTTCCTTCCAGGTTTGGATTTATTCTTCATAAGGATGAGCCCATGCTCCAGAAAATTGATCTTGAAACTATGTCATACATCAAGACAATTAGTTTAAAGGATTATAATTGCATTCCTCAGTCACTGGCCTATACTCATCTTGGAGGATTTTTTTTTATCTACTGTAAACCTGATACCACTGGTGCTGTCCTACCACAACTTATAGTGGATAGTGTTACTGATTCTGTGATTGGATACAATGGTGATATAACAGGTAGACCGCATGTCTCTCCAGATGGACACTACCTTGTCAATATTGATGATGCAAAGGGTCTCTTGAGGATCCAGACCATAACAATGAGAGGAGAAATACAGGATGCATTTGACATTCACACAAATTTGCACATATCTGATGTGGCTTTTCAGCCATCATTCACTGAAGCTCATCAATACAACATCTACTGTAGCTCCAGTACACAAACTGATGTTCTCTTTGTGGAGCTCTCCTCTGGCAAGGTTAAGATGGTGAAGAGTCTTAAGGAGCCTGTCAAGGCAGGTGAATGGCCTTGGAACAGTAAGAACCGACTTATAAAAGACAGTGGCCTTTTTGGTCAGTATCTCATGACCCCTTCCAAGGAGTCTCTGTTTATCCTGGATGGACGCCTCAATAAGTTAAATTGTGAAATCACTGAAGTTGAGAGAGGCAACACAGTAATTTGGGTTGGGGAAGCATAAGGATCTATGTTGAGTATTTGCTGAATTAATAGTTTTACAGTACGTTGCACTTAAATTATAGCATTCTTTAAATTTGCACCAATTTCATTTGAAATTGTTAAACCCTTTTATGCCTGATATTTCTTTGACTTGAATGCAATTTGAGTCAATTTCCATGTAAAAGTTACTAAAACGACAGCTCTTTGCTAATGGTAATACTTATTAACTATCAGTCAAGATTGTGTTGGTTGACTGGAATTACTGAATATTGAAATTGACAACAAATACCATGCATTACTTTAAAGAAAATAGTAAAAAACATGAAGCTTCAGGGAATTTAACATAATGCTTTGCATTTGTAAATGGAAGAGTTGAATATGATTCAAATTTTGGTTTGGTTTGCTTCAGCCACAAAATAAGATGTGTACAAATTTTTGCTCCTTAAACTGAAATATGACGTCCTGTTTTGTTAAGTTCACCGTTTAATATTTTTGTGCCTTGAAGTGAAAGTCTCACAAGAAAGGTAAAGCATAGAAATTGTATAATTTATTCCCACTCTGGCTACAGAACTGCTTGTCATTGGAGAGAAACTATTACTATCGATTTTTTGTCTCACTCTTTGGAACACAGAAGGAGAAAAAAGAGAAATTATATTTGCAGTGCACAGTGTTCTGATCAGTGCAATTCGAGAAGCTTATTTTTATGGTGAGTCTTATTTGAGAGAGCTGCTTTTTTTTTCTTTTCTTTTTCTTTTTTTAAGAAAAAGAATAGATGTTAGGCTTTTCAGCTGTCACAGGGTTCCATCAGCAAGGAGTCTGAGTTCTACTACAGAGAACCACTGCACTTACCTATTCAGAGTAACCACATTCTGAATACCTGGCTACACAAAGCTTCACTTTTACTGGCAAGAAAACTGGTATTTAAAAAATATGTATACATTTTAGGAAGCTGGAAACTCAGAGAATTGAAGTTAACAAGTAGATAATATTTTTGCTTATTCATTATACCATTGACCCATATTTGTTAAACCATTTGGATAACTCAACAAATTTTCTATTTCATGCATCCAATTGGATTAGTGAAGAAAAAACAACAGAAAAAACCGACCACCAACAAAAACAACAAAAACTTTGTATTTTTTTTATAGTTTATTAACTTAGGATTCTAATTTTAATGACGAGTAAACATCTAAATGGGAAAAATAACATCATCAGAAATAAAATAACAATAGTCAGTAGGATAAGAAAGCCAGCAGTAAACAACTATCCAGACTTAGAGCAATGACTTAAAAGTTTGGGAGTATTTTTATTTTTATTATTTTTTTGCTAAGGAATGCTTATAAGCTCTTAAACTGACCTCCTTTTACTGAAGGCAATCAAAAAGTACTTTTTTTAAACAAAATTTTACCCTGATTTAGATTGTGTAAATTTAGTTATCTGGAATTTTCTAGCATTGTAATCTTGTGTACATTTAGCATCCTGCCCTTTGTGATACAGTAAATCTCTCTTTAGCTTGAACAAACCTCCTGGTAGGTAGATTTAACTAAATTAAGAGTCTGCTTATATTTCTAGGTACTGAATCTGTTTTCCTTTTTAACAACTTTTCTTCATTGTGAACAAACAAGCATCATGTAAACTGTCCATTATTCACTTATTTGCAGTAGTCTGTCTCATGCATTTTTCTTCTGTACCTTACACCACGTGAATGTTCTGTATGTAGAAAATGCTTGATAAAAGGAGAATAAACCCCATAAATTTTAAACAGTTCTGATTTTGGTGAATGCTCCAATATAGCCACATTGGAGTGGCATTTAACACATATTTTATGTGAAAGCAAGGTAGAAGGAAGTTAATCTGCCTTTTGTATGTGTAAAACAAATATATGTAAAATACATGATACCAATATGGAAGGAAAATTTTCTAGAAGAGTTAAACTAACTGGAAATTTTATTTGGCTGCTACAGAGAAAAGCTTATCAATTAATCAAGTAGACACAAAATAATTAGTGTACATGGATGTCTATTCTGATGCCTAGATCCTGAAGCCAAAGACATTTAATCTAGAAGCTGTACAAACATATAAGCCTAAACCAAGAAGCACAACACTCAAGTAGCACAGCTAAATAGCTCCCTATCCAGTCTGCTTGGTGTAGCTGGAATGTACATGTGCTTTGGGCTCTCTTGATCTAAGCACTAACAATGAAAGATAAGAATTGGATCTCATTACAGTAATGAAATTCCAAAATTGCTTTCATAGTATCAAAGACTCCCAGAATGGTTTGAGTTGGAAGAAACCTTAAAGACCACCAGGTTCCATCCCTCCCTCTGCCACTGCCATGTGCAGGGACATCTTCTGCTAGACCATGTTGTCCAAAGCCTTGAACACTTCTAGGCATCCACACTTCCTCTGGGCAACCTGTTCTAGTGTCTCACCACTCTAATTCTGAAGAATTTTTTCCGAATGTTAAATCTATATCTACCTTATTTTAGTTTAAAACTGTTACACCTTGGGGTATCGTTACACTCCCTGATAAAGTGTCCCTCTCCAGCTTTCTTGCAGGCCCCCTTTAGGTTCTGGAAGGCTGCTATTAGGTCTGCCTGGAGCCTTCTCTTCTCTTCCTTTGACAATGAAAGCCATGTTGCATGATCCTTAGAATCAATCTCAAAATCCAAGGCAATTGTCAGTTTTGGCAGTTACTTATTATTTTGTATTAATAACATACAACAATCGGAGGAGCTTTAAAATATAGGTAAAATGTATTACTTTCTCTATGAAACAGGAGACTAAAATCTCTACTAATGTACCCAACAGATTTGGTTATGTCAATAATATTACAGCCGTTTGTCTAGTATAGAATTTCTCCCAATCTCCTTAGGGTTCTTGTTTAAAATCAATTTCTCTAGTCCCTCCCTAAGAATATCTTTGAATTTAGCTAAGGCATTTTGGTAAAGAACTATTGCCAATGTCTTG
Source organism: Numida meleagris (assembly GCF_002078875.1). NCBI lineage: Eukaryota > Metazoa > Chordata > Aves > Galliformes > Numididae > Numida > Numida meleagris. The sequence goes on along the minus strand of NC_034412.1, from coordinate 27,301,389 downwards.
AATTTTCAATTTAATAGCCCAAAGACTGTGGTTAGTTTCTTTCCTGTTTGTTATAGAATTGAAATAGTTTTCTGAGATCCAGGGGTTGTTCTGACCCCACTGACAAATGAGAAATCAAACACTGTCTTCCACATTTCAGATCTCTCTTAATACAAACCCAGGTGTAGCAACAGTTTAAAATCCTGTCTTTTCTGATTAATGCTGTAAGCAGAGGCAATGAACACCCTCTGTTAATCTGCAGTAAACACCTACATTTTATTCCACAAGCTGTTATAAACCTTCAAGATTTAGAATTTCCTTGCAGAAATACATTAGAGAAAAGAAGTTGGAGATAACAGAGATGAAACGGAGGAAGCCAAGTTCTGTTACAGCTGCCCAGTTTCCACTGTGTTTCTTCATGCTAATGAATTTGAGAAAAGTGCAATGCAAGGATACAACAGTGCTCTTCATCAGGGATTGTGATAAAGGAGTTTCTTTTGCTAAGGTAGAGTGCATAAGTCCAAAATGAATATGTTTTTGCAAATACTTAAAAAATACGTCTGTATCAGCATGTCTTTGTGAAATTCAGTGGCAAAAATGATGAAACAAGTTTCAAAGAACTCTATGTATTGTTGTGAATTATATCAGTGAGGATACAAGTGTATGATTTTTTCTGAGCTTCTTGCTCATACTTTATCATGAACTAAGACTGTCTTGAATAGAGATTGAGAGCATTGAATATTTAAGTCTATCACTGTATTATTTTGATTTTAAATAGTGACTCCTCATGAACAGATTCAACTTCTTTGAAATAGCATATCTCAGTTTGAATATGGTATTCCTTTGTGTTATTGAACAGCAGTTTTGTTACATCTACATAGTATCCAAATTTCAGTGAGGAATGAAATATTGCTAAATATGGTTTGCAGACATGCAGCTTTACAAATTATAAAGGTTGTATGGATATAAAACCATATTTTTGCCAAGTTAACTAAAGATAATCAGTTTGATTTAAACTGAAAGAGCATTTTCAGCTTAATTTTGGACATTTGTTTTTATCTATTAAAACAACAGTAACAACATACCTTGAAGGATGTTTGGTAAATGATTTGATAGGTCTCAATTCTGGAAAAAAATTACTACCAATCGTCTGTACTTATTATGTTTTCCCCTTTTTAAGATATTTTGAAGGAACATCTGTAATGAATTTCAAGATTTTCTGGAAAAATGAATCAGTTAGTTGCTATGGTAACTTCCTAGTGCATATTTAAAGAATTGCATTCAGTAGCATTTTCAATTGTTGTTATTCTGGAAATCGTTCACTCAAACGACTTTAGGGGAAACTAGTACAGGTGGGTACGCTTTGTAGACTATTAATATATATATATATATAATACCAGTTTTGGTATTATATATACTATATATATATTGGTATATACTGGTATATTGGTATATAATATTGGTATATTACTATATATATATATTGGTATTATATATACTATAATACCAGTTTTGGTATTTGTTGAGCTATATATAAATACTGATTTAATTTTATTACATGAATGTGTGGATTTGAATTAGTCTGATTCTTGGATGAGTGCTCTCAGTACTGAATTGGGTGCAAGAAGGAGGAAACCTTTCCCTGCTCTTTCTGCATCTACATTGTAAGAGAGAAGTAAGGCCACATCTTTTATCTTCAGAAGACTGTATATGGCAATTTTTGGTTTTCTGAACTCAAATCCAGTAAGGCCCCTTCCAGCTGAGGAGTAACAACCTGAAGTCATAGCAGGGTCTCACACCCTGTGTCAGTTCCCTTAGCTACCTCTAGACCATCCTTTTCGTGCTCTACTTCTCTAAGCCCTAATTCAGTTACCCAGTGTTTTCCATTGGCAGAGAGGACTCTTAACAATGCACTCCACAGCTGCTTAGCAGCACTGCCTAAGCCTGAGGCGCTTCTGACTCTTATTTAGCACTAGGTATTCAAGCAGCATGTAGCAATGTAGCCTGATGGTACTGTGTTTCTGATACATTGTGGCCAAATCCAGTGCTTCAGTGGAAGTAAGAAGCTCAGTATAAAGAAGATTATGGATGACGTGAAAGCTTTGTTAAAGTAAACAAAAAACCCCATACCTTCCTTCTTCACACAAGTAACTAGAAAAATGCTTATACCTGGGATCTATATACAAGCAATAGCTTTATTTCCTTTAAAATCTATTATTTGAAGGAATGCATGTGACAAAATATTAGGATTTATAGGACTGCTATCACTAAATTATTTTCCCAATGTTCTCATTTATTTATAAAATCCTTTATAACCCTACCAGCTCTGTTGAAACACTGAAACTTATATTTATTTCCCACCATGCCATTTGTTGTAATATTATTCTGTCTTCAGAATTAATACTGCTTCTTTGATGATATTTTCCAGACTGTATGTGTAACCAATTTTCACACTTATCACTATTATTTTGGTGGTTAGACAAACACTCACCATGGTCGTCACCGTGCCTGCTCCAGATGAAAGCTTTCTTGAATACAGATGTCCAGACTGAAAGCACTGCTCTGAGTGAGGGGAAGAACTGGAGTCCTAGTTTCTGTTTTTTTCCTCTCAGCCCTACAAGGAGAAGCTGAAGTTAAGGGCTTTTTAAGCCTGGAAAGGAGACATCTTCAGGGAGACCTATTAGCAGCCTGCCAGTACTATAGAAGCATTACCAAATAGATGGAAACAGAATTCTTCACAGCACTTCATGTTAGGATGACAAGACACAGCTGCATAAAGTGAAACAAGTTTCAGACTGGATAGAAGGAAAACGCTTTTTCCTGTGAGGACAGTCAAGCACTGGGTTATTGTGCAGTCTCTGCCCATGGAAGTTTTCAAGACAGCTGGATTACAACTGAAACGGCCTTGTCGGACCTTTAGCTGAACTGGCTTTGAGCTGGGCATTGTACTAGGGTTCTAAAAGTTCTATTATTAGCTTCCAACCTGAATTATCTCGTAATTCTTTTTTTTCTGACTTGGGGATGGAAATAGTGCCAGTCATAATTTATTTCAATTGTTTAACTTTCTGACTGAACTTGTACATGAGATACTCAAATGCACATTTGCAAATGAAAAGCCCTAGTGCCAAGGCTGAAATGAAATATAGCCTAAGAAAACCTGGAAAAGAAATATGTTTTGTCACTTGTAATCCTTAGCTCTGAACATCTCATTTTAAACCAAGGATATTGTCATTTTGAAATCTGAAATACATTCAATTTCAATTCATACATACAGTTTCTTGGCTTCCAGGAAGTCCCAAGCTGATAATAGGTCTTATACAAGATGAAATACATGAAGGTAAGTGCTCCTTTCTAAACATTTGAAAAATAGCTCAGAGGAAGGAGGTACAGCCTTATAGATAAGGTCTCAAATGCTCTGAGGCAGCATATGTCCAAATATGAATGCATTCACCCAAGTGTGTCCTTAGTAACAGCTCTCCAAGAGCAGCTGTTCAGATTATATGTGTTATAGCATGGCAGAGTGAAAAAAAAAAAAAAATCTGAACATCATAGGATCACAAATACAGTTAAATTTAGAAGAAATGGTCAAAATCATAGTTATGCTGGTATTAAGAACTGTTTCATAGTGGGCATCCCATTCAGCAGAACTCAGTAATGGCAACAAAAAATTTAGTAATCTATGTCATTCTTATGGTGTGGAAAGAAGAGTATGGTGAATCTGTAAGCTAAGAGTAAAACTAGTGTTTTACACTTTCAAGACAGAGATATTTATGTTCCTTGACAGAAGTCATTAAAATCAGCTTCTAGATTTCCTTTTTTTAAATTGTAATGTGAAAATAACTCATTACAGAACTACTAACATGACTATGGGCTGAACAGGAAAATCTATTGGCATACATTTTATAAGGAATCATGACCAGTATATAAAAATACATATTTCACTCGACTCTCTCCTATCTGTCACCACTTAAAGGGGTTAAATGCCATGTTTGGTGTGCCAATACTTTAAAAATGATGTTAAAGCTGTCTTCGATAAGCTATATACTTCAGTTTGACAAATTCAGTTACTGGTAAAAGACTGAAAGATACTGAAATTGCCTTTTTCTATTTAGAAGTAATGCATGAAAAATCACTTCTTCTAGCTTATGAATATTAAAATTCTTTTAATGTACTAGATGAAAAAATGGATTCTTGCTATTCCTCATAATGTTCTTATTTTTAATCTTCATGAGGTGGTATGTCCTTTATCTTTTCAGAATAACGGACAATAGTTCACTGACTGTGTTATTTTTTATATCTATTTTTATATATTTTTTTGTCCTGTAATTTAAACTTACATATATGCCTTCCTTTTAATTAGATGTCTATTAAACCAACCTATGGCAAGAAAAAAAAAAATAACAAAAAAAAGGTTTTCTTGCTGATATTGTTGATATTTTTGAACATTTTTTCCTTCTGAGGAAAAAGAAAGAATCCACAACTTACCATCTCCCAGCACCTCCCTCTAGACTAAAACAAGATTTCCCACCAGGCTCTGTACATGCCTTCACTCACGCATTTCTCTGTTTTACCTACTGCAAGTTTTCTGTATCTTCTCTGATTAAAGTTTGCCTATGAACCATGTTATAACTAGAAACATATGTTAAAGCCATGCATCAGCAGAGTACTTTGTGCATAATTTTTTCACAGAATTCATCATGTTATGACAATGAGTAATATACTTTTATTTCTGTAAAATTATGTCACTTTTTTTTTAAAGAATTTTTTCCTACCTTCCTGTGCAAGCTGTGCGTTGCAGATTTTTAATGTGAACAGTCCCTTTGAGAGATAGTACAAGCTGTAAGTGTAATAATTGAGAATGAAAAGAATAATCATCATGCTATTTTCATCTCAGCAGAACTACGCCAAATTACTGCTCACGATGCAGCCATACACAATGAGGAAGTAGAAGAGACTCCGTATTTATACTGAGCATTGCTCAGGGAGAAATTATTGCATAAATAGGGAGAGAAGAGCTAAGTCTCCGAGTTAGTGCAAAATTGGATTTGAGGTGCTTTTGAATTAACATTTTAAATAAGTAACCATTTCTTCTGTAATTATGTAAAGGTTAGCTAATTAGATATGCTTATAAACTGTACGTAGATGCAGTTTGCAAGTGTATCTTGAGGAAACTCTTTCCAAAGATTTTCTTCTGATATTTCTTCGAAAGCAGAACTACATCATTTACTCTGTTCAACATGGCCTGTCATACCTTCAAGTTCTCTCCTCCACTGCTTGGTCACTTCTGGCTCCTTTGTATTTCCAGTTATGTGGATTTCTGGGTTGGTATTCCAGCTGTCTTGTCCTCTTTTTGGCTGCAAACTTAAAGACAATCTCCTGCACTGCTATGGTAGCAGTGAACCTCTTTCCCACAGGATCAGCGTGACTATTCTGGTTGTATCTGTTGCTGAAAGTAGTTTTAGCTGAAAGTACTTTTTTCTGTTACTTTCTCTCAAATGTTGTTAAACTGTTAAACCCCCATTTCTTCCATAATGGTAGTTCCACAAATTACTGCTTTTACTTTCCTTGCCTTGTTAAGCTACATTTGCCTTGGCTAACCTCTGTCTTGTGCTGAAGAGACATTTTCATACCTCTGTGAAAGTGAGATATCAGCACATCAGGCAAGATCAGTGTAGCAGCAAACAAGTAATAAGCACTGCAGTACTTCCATCCCATGTTTGCCTCCTTCTATTTTATATACTCAGGATGCTAAGAATTACAGGGAAATAGAGGAATGCATGTTGCTCAGTGCATCTTCTCTGGGGCTAGAGGCAAGCAGTTGAAACACTAACTTCCATTCAGTGCAGGAAACTTCATTGTTTGGGTGCTCAGTTAAGTGGTGAAAGCAAACATCAGTTCCAGTTCTCAAACCAAATGTCATGCACAACTCTTCAAACCATAGGGTCTAACCGAATTCCAATTCAAGTAAGGACAGTGATGTTCAAGCTGAGGAAATTTTCTCAAAGGAGCTACAAATCCTTATGTTTGCTTTACTTTTTATCATGTTTTTCTTCATTGCTTTTATTAATATACATAATATAAATATAAAAAATAATATAATTAATTAATGCAGTTTTAAACATCTATAATCTATTGTTCTGTAACAGATATGTTACTATTTTTTTTCCTATATGCCTGTAGGGGAAATGACTGTCCTTATTTTTCCTGCTTGCTTTCATTCAGCATACGAACATAAATATGCATAAAACACAGTAAAGTTGTGGTGGTCTAAGAGTAGAAGCTTAGAGTAGAATGGGAGTAGAAGCTTAGAGTAGAAGTGTTGAAGAAAGGCTTTGGCATTTTATGTAAGCAAAGTATTTATGTATGACAACACTACAAAATATGGTTTGTTTTCCTTTGACTTTTTCAGATAAATCATTATATAAGGAGATAAAAAAAAAAGTTCCTCAACCTAGTATGCCGTTGGCTGCATTTGGGAAGAACAGAAACCTCATAGTATCTTTCTTTCCTATTTCTATTCAGAACAACACATCGGCAGAAGAGTGTAGGCATACAGTGTTATACCTACCTGTAAAGAAGCCTGGACGCTTGGAATCACAGGGAGAGCTTTACCTTTACTTTATCTATTTTTCAAGTGCATTTGATCCAAGATAAACTTTTAATTGAAAGATTGAAAACGTGAAAACACGTCTGATTGGAGCTAAGCCACACACTACAGAAACAATGCAAAGAAGGGAGGTGGTGGAGTCGCCATCCCTGGAGGTGTTCAAGAAATGTTTAGATGTTGTACTAAGGGAATATTTAGTGGGAAATACTGGTGATAGGTGGATTACTGGACTGGATGAGCTTAGAGGACTTTTCCAACCTTGGTGATTCTGTGATTCTAAGAAACACGATGGCTTCATCCAAAGGAGATATGACTAGAGAATGTCCATTCTGTTACTACAGAGAGTTCCCTCCAAGTAAACTGAAACAGGCAGATGTATGTCCTAGCTTGGTAAAGGGTAAAATTCATTACCAGGTTTAGCTGTCATCTAGGAATTTACATGTGCTTAACACAGTTTGAGCATTTCTCTAAAGAAGCACAGGTGATGAAGGGCTGTACTGAAACAAAGCTTACTATCTGAACACTAAACTGGAAGGAGAAGTGGCATTCCAAGCTGAAAGCATAGTTCCTCTGGCACAGCATGGGGAGAGCCAGTGTCTCAAGCAAGAGTCATAGAGGCCATCAGTTGGATGGCTGTCATGGTTTTATGATTTTTGGTTATCGGTATTCCACATCATAACATCATGTAGTGCACTGGGAGTTAAAGAGTTAATGCTCCAGTTCCATGGATCATTGATAGAAGAGAAGAAGAACCACATGTCCCAGAAGACTTTGTGTTGTTCTGTTTCCATTTTCTCTTCTGAGGGAAGGATAAAAACTGTACACAGATCACAAGATGCCCCTTTTTGATCTTCCAGATCATCCTGGCAGTGTCTCTCTCCCTAGCCGTCTCACCGCCAGCATTAGAGTAAGACCTGTGGTTTTTTGGACACTCTCTCATTTTATTTGCTTTATTAACTTCAATTCCAATTACATTTTATTATATTGTATTATACTGTGTTATCTTGCATTCCAATATCTTATTTAGTAAATTAGTTTGTTTCTCCTCAGATTGTTGTGGCTGTTTGGTTTTTAGGCCCATCTCCCTACCCTTTCCCCTATCCCAGGGCGTGGGTCCATGAGTCCCCCGGTCCCACTGGTCATGGAACCAGGCCAAGCCAGCCCGTAAACCACTGACAATGGCCTTTCTCATTTTACCCTCCCAACATAAAAAAAATTAGGCACCAATTTCTGAGCTTCTAGGAGGTATTTTTAGATTTTTGTGTACTGGATGTTTTAGACAGATATTTGTTCATTTGATCTGTGTGTTAGACTGGAAGACTTCTAATTTAGGATGGTGTCAAGCCAGGGTACGAACACTGTAGAACTGGACCTCCCTCTGACAAAAAGAGCCTGCCCTCTGCTGATGCTTAAGCTTGAAATAAATCCTCAAATTGCTTAGCTCTGTTAAAATATAGTGAGATCTTGATATGCCCTGAAATTGACATTTTGTCTTCCAGAAGATGTACTGGAGGAAGCTGACACACACAGGATAATTTAGGGGCTGAAGTTCTGGAGGTAGATAAGCACAGGTTTTATGGATCCAAATTTTGGACTTGGGATTTTTATGTTTTGTACTTCTAGCACATAAGACACACCATGAAACTGGCAGCACAAAAATGGGAGTTTTCTGAGAAAATGTAAGTGCTTTAGCATTGAAGTCTCTAGTGTCCTGCTATCCCAGGATCCAGTCACACGTCATTTTTTTTCAAAGAAAATATCTAAAACGTCTAACATCATTCATACATTGCTGGAATAAGTATACTCTAGGCAAACATTTTATTGGGGAGGAAAGAGATCTCTGTACAGGGGAGGAACTCCTTTAGAGTCACAGCTATCCCCAGCCAGTGCCTGCAGGATTGCAGGGATGGCAGTCAGGGCTAGTCTAAAGGCAGCTTGAGCCAATTCTCACTGCTTCAGACCCATAAAGTTTAAAACATCAAATGAAAAAAGAAGTATGGGTAGAAACAAACCCATACCAGGAAATGATCTCACTTTTTGTTTTCCTTTTATTAAGCAATATAAATAAATGACAATGCAAAAATCGGAGGGATCTTTGCACTCTTTCACTGCAATAGCAGCCACATGGTTTCCATGCTCCTGGAGATAATTAGCAAGTGCTAAAATTTCTCCTCTGCTGCACAAAGTAACTCTTGTGACTTGTCTCTTATCTCTGGAAAAACAGACAAACTAGGCCCTGGAGGCAGGGGAAATGGGGCTTCCTCGATTTGGTACATTCATGCTGTTAGACTCCAGTTAAAACATTGGTATTACTAGGACAAAAAAGGCTTTAATCAGCTTATTGGAAGCCTCAATTGCAGTAATGGCAATGTGCTCCCTGTTAGCTTTCCTTTGTTTTATAACATCTGAAAGAGAAAGTATTTCCCCTGTAATATTCTCTAATCCTAATGCTGTCTGCCATAGGATTGTGTTTTTATACTAAGTGGAAACATAGTGTGACATTATGAAGAAAGCATCTTTATCCTGGAAACCTCCAAGGACTCAGTGGGATCCATGGGCTCACTCAGCACAAGATACCAAACAGCATCTGAATTTGGCAACAACTTTTGTCACTGTCTCAGACAAGTGGTCACCTGCAAATAAGGTGACACCCATCAGCAGGATATTTCCAGGTTTTTTTCTTTTTTTTTTTCCTCCCCTGAGCGGAAGGTATTGCCTCACTGGAAACAAAGGCTAACGCTGATGCAGGGGACTGACTCTGCAGAATTTGTCAAGAACCAGGAGTTCTGCTTGCATAGACTCTGCCAAATGTCTGGTATCCTGCTTCAGTAGAGGCACCTGCTCTCAGCTCCTGCAGAATTTGGAATCTCATCCCCATTTTCTTACTTTGCTAATCCATTTGAGAATGCCAGATTCTGTTTTATTTCCATGAGGATTAAAATATGTTTTATTCACCAGATCTGTCTGTTAGCTCATCTATTACCGTAAACTATTTAAGTTATATGGACATTTCCTCATTTTTGATCATTCTTTGTAGAATTCCTTCCTTGAACCTAAAACTGTAATCCTATCTACATAAGTGCAAAGCTGGAGCTCACTACCAGCTACTGTGGGGAGAGCAGGCAGTAAGTAACAATTAATGCCAACACACTTTTGTTCCAGGACCAGAGAGGGAAGTTACTTTTCGCTTTGAAAGGTTCACCAAAGGAAGAAGAAAGAGTTTAACAGCTGATCTCTTTCCTCTCTCAAGGAGGCAATCACCTGTGAGCTGGGACTGCCAGGTTCAGTCCCCATCCTCTGTCAAAATGCATTCAAAAGGGCCCTGCTGATGGCTTTCCAAGCACTGTACCTGAACTGTACGCTGTTAAACTTCATCCTATTTGTGCTTCTCCTGTCACTTTACTATCCATGTCTTTCCTATACAAATCTTTAATCAAGCATTCTACTGGATTGAGTTTTTCAGGAAAGCTGAGGGAAGGATTTGCTGCTTTCTGGACTTGGTTTGGACTGTCATGAGTGAAACGCTAAAAACTTCTTTGTCACTACCAAAGCTGAGGTGTTCATGCACAAAAACAGAGCACTGGGCCCCTCAGAAGGGGAACTGTAAACTCAGGACCAAAGATATTATGACATATTTCTTAGATATGTATGTAGAATTAAAGCCCATTTTATTGAACCATGAACTTGCATACAGTGTTGTATGTGATCAGTCTTTGAATCTCCAATGTAATTTCCTTTTTGATTAGAAATATCAAACACGAAATGCATTCAACAGCAGCCTAGCTTCTGATTTCATATCCAATCTAACATTGCATAGAAATTTCAGATTTATCATAGCAAGTTAAGTCCTTTTTTCCTTTTTTCTTTTTTCCCAGAGGTGCATTTCCATTTAGCCATGAACACAGAGATGTGTTATTGCTTAGTAAGAGAGAAATTTATTTTTGTAGAAGCTTTTCCACAGAAAATCTCCAAGAGGATTTGCTCTAATAAACAACACAGCCATCTAGTGGTGAAACTGCAACCTGACTTTTTTTTCTGGCTGGGCCTTACCTAACAGCAGAAAACGCATCTTCAGGATTAGGATATTGGAAGTGATTATTTTGAAAGCAAATCTCATATCTATCTAAGTTTCATGTGCAGTGATCCATAAATTCTTCATCTTCTTCCACCTACAAAGTGCTTTGAGTGCCATAATATATTTTTACGTGTCTCTTTGACCTCACAGTTTTCTTCTCTTGAAAATTATTGCAATATTTTCCCTACCTGTAGCCCAGCAATTATGACCATTGACATTACCAGTAAAAGGCTACAGGTTTCACAGTGACCTGATAAGTGCAGCATCCCAGGTCTTGCCTGGGCTTGCCTCAGCCTGAGCTGATTTTAGTTTATTTTAATAATTCTTTGCTGCTCTAGTGATTATTGCCCAGCTTCTTTTAGTATAGGTGCTGTGAATACCCTTTGCTGTAAAGGTCTGGTAGACTTGAGTATTCATTTGTTGTCTAAAGAGCAGTAGCCTTTTACAGCAAATAAAACTGAGAGAGGCTATGGTGTAACTCTCAAACTTGTGTTATGAACCATGGGAAAAAGCAGATATAATAAGAAAGCATGCAAAAATAGGCCAAAATGAACACCAGTATCAAGGCAGAAGGGCCCCAACACACCTAAAATTAAGTCCCAATGGAAAAAAACTCAGGGTGAAGATGACTTGCTGCAGTTCTGTTCCTGCCTCTGCTTGATTGGGATTAGTAACCATCAACCTTGTGACCCAGAGAGATGTGTGATTGGTAAGCATAACATGAAAGAAAAGCAGTAGAGATTAGTAAGTTTTTTGTATAACAGATTTAGTGACATTACCAGTGAGGCTTTTCAGTAAGAATTTGGACTATGTGTTAATATTAATGTAACTACGCTAATCAGTTGGCTGTATTTTAATTAGACTGTTAACATCATGTTTAAAATAGATTCCTAGCTCTGTATATCATGCTGTATTCCACTTTTACTGTAACATTTCTTCAACTGGGTATAACATACCCATGTCTTTTTCCCACTGTCACCTCTATATCAGAATTGAGAAGACCTATTTCACTTTTTATCCTTTCCTTTCACTGCAATCTTTCAATTCCTCCTGAAAACACAGTCAATCTGAATGACTTGTCAATACTCACTTTCACCCCTCAGAATAATATAGTATTAGAAGCTACTCCCTGCTAGAGCAAAACATATATTCAAGCTAGAAAGTAGATTCATTTGGACAAATGACAAGTGGGAAATTTGCTTAACAGAATCTGGCTGCGATCTGAAAAACCCTCTGGGACATGAGAAGTATTCAAGAGAAGGATTAAGTCAGTGTATTTCGGTGATTAAACACACTGCAAACACTGGCTATAATGACAACCTGCAAGTCTGTCCATCAGATTCCCTTAGAAAAAGAAGAGTAAAATGTATGCATTAGTGTTACACTTGTAACAGCCTTATTCTGAATGATCCTTATTTATTTATTTCCCCAACTGCCTACAGAGGCTTCAGTTTCCTTAGGAATTTTCCAGAGTACTTTCTCTAAAATAAATGCATTGGAAAATGTGACTTGCCTAAAAAGTACTCGAGGAGTTGGCCTAATTTGTTAATTCTCCTTTCAGGACATTGATAGTAAATAACTTCAGAACCAGACGGCTTTTTATGGAAACAGAAAAATGTTCCTTTCTATTCTTATTCAGATGTTAAGTGTATTACTTCCTGGGCCCTGATTTTTCAATTACAATTAAAAATAAAGCTCTGGTTAGAATCTACAATTCAGAAAACCCCTAATTCCTTATCAGAACATGGAAAGATTTTTTTTTTTGTCAGCCACGATTACCTACAAGACACTTATTTCTTAGGCTATCACCTAGAAATTACATCCAGACAATGAGGCTCATGTCGCAGCCCCATTCAGCATGACTGAAATATCAACAGCACCTGTGTCATTGACTACAACAAACCACAGTCAAGTTTTACCATCTCAATTACTGACTACTGCTATTTAATAGAAGCCTTATTGCCCTATTGCATTGTCAGTGAGAGGCTTCATAAATTTCCTTAATGATTCCCCTTCCCATCATTATGATTAGTATTGCCAATTGTTAAGGACATTTTCTTCCTTTAAGGCTGATACAAATGATATTATCCTTAGGAGTAGTTTCCTTGATAATGTTCTTAGAGCATAACACAGTTAAAAATATCTTCTACAACACCTGCGAAAACTCTATTACAGCTTCATGTGTTTGCACTTGCCTATTGAGAGCATTCATTTTTATCCTTGGCTCAGGTGTGTTCTGAGCACACAGGTCATTCTTCTCTTTGGTTGGGCTGAGTATTGAATGGAGCAGCTGGTAAGGTGGTAGGTGAGTGATTGTGACAGGGACTGCCTGGGATAACAGGTCCTAGCTCTACTCAGAAAAAAAGAAAAGCCAAAATTTGAACTATGATCTTTTCCAGCTACACTGAAACCCCTGCCTATTTCTTTTGTTTTTGTTGGACATTACTCTGCTCTCCAGAAAAAAAAAAATGTATATTTGTTATGCTGAAACCAATCAATTTCCCTTGAAAGTTTGATTCTGAAAATGCACTTTTTTATTTTGTAGTTAAAAATTTTCTTCATTATAGCCATTTTCCAGCAGACACCATATTTTTATGTGGCTATAGAGCTTGCTTGTTACTGACATGTACAGCAAGATTTATGTCCATTATGCTTAAGGATTACATAAATGATTTAGATTTGAGAATTAATTTGCTTTATATTGTATTTTCTCCTTCATAGAACAAATAATTTTTATAGAAACACTTAAAGGAACATAAAGATCACCTGGGACTGCAGTCTACTCTTTGCAAATCTCCATCACCTGTGATGTGAGTTTCCTGCAAGGGAGTGTCTGCACAGCTGAGGCAATTTAGGTGGTTTTTTTTGGTGTTTTAAGATTTTAAAATGAATAAAGGAGGGCTACTTCTTACTTTCTTTTAAGTTTGATATGCCTCTAAGTAGAGTGGTCTATTCTTTTTCAGTTTGGTGTTAGACAAAAAGCAAAGTATCCAGTTCTAGGTGCGCTCTATCACAGGAGGATGCTAAGGTAGCTGTGTAATGAATCTTAACTCTTTACTTTTAAAAGATAATTTCATTGTTTAGCTAGAATTTGAAATTTTGAGAGTCTTTAAGATGTACGTGGAGGTCTGTAGTGTGGGATAGGTTTTCATGTATGTTTGATGCGAGCTGCTGATTTTAAGGACGTCAAGGATTATTGTTCTGAAAAGTCAACAGAATCAGGGTACTGTTAAGTAGGCTTAATAAGGGTTTATGTTAACTTTTTGCCTTTGAATTGATGTGTGTCTCAGGGATTTCAGCATGGTTTTTTCTTACTTTATTTATAACTTGAAGTGGTGCAATGTGTTCTGAACAGTCTGTGGTTAGCAGTCTCTCTGTTTCTGAGTACTGTAAGTGTACAGCATCCTCTTAAAAATAGAGCGCTACCTCCACTGACAGTTTGATGCTTCAGGGCAGAGTCTCAGAATGGAGCTGATGATCCTCCTGCAAGCAATCGGAGATGAAAGAAAGGACTAAATCATGGCATTTTAGATGATTTGGGGTGTAATATCTGAGAACATTTTGTGTAGTGGTAGGCCGTTGAAAAGCTCCACGTGACGTGGAATGTTTCAACTCTCAGTTAAGTCATACAGCTGTATATAATCTGAGATACAGAAGTAAGATTTAATCTCTGCACATAGAATGTAGGACAGATCCCTTAAGATCTCTACTAGAGACATCTCCTTTGAGGGTATATCTACTGAGGCACTTGCAAAATGCCTTGGATAAGCAAAAACATATTAGTACAGCGCATGCCACAGTATCTGCCAAAGCTGTGGGTAGTTTATGGAGAAAACTTAGATGAGAGTGAAATCTTCAAACATGATAATATGGCTATTCATAAAATGAGTGTCTGAAGTAGCACGTGGCCATAGAGGTGATTTGGCTCAACAAACTGCAGAGGTGTGTGTGGAGTTGTTGGTGAAGTGGACTGGTTCTTAATAAACTTTGTCTTGACAGTAATTGTAATTAAAAAGATTAAGGATTTATAGCATAAAGAACAAGCAAGGTGCTTGTGTATGTAATCTGCTAAGGAGAAAAATAAATAAAATGAAGGAAAAACAAGAATAATTCTTCACAAAAGTAAAATCAGAATGAAGAAAGATGGGGTCAAGATCAGGGATAATCTGGATCAAGATCCTCTTCCCTCCCTTTTTTTCCTCCCTTGTTTTCTGAACACTGCCCTCCCTCCCCCCATTCCAGAATCAACTGCTTTTAACCACGGTCAAGGAACTGAATTCTTCTCATTGTGCTTCTTTCTTTGAAATTCTCTGAATAGACCATATTTCAATATGACCTATTGAAAATGCTGAGGTTTTTATACTGGGACCGATCTCTCCTTACAGGATATTGATATTCTTCCTTTTATGAGAGGAAGCTACAGTGTTTCTAAATAACATATTTCAATTCCACAGATGAGATGCATAATTCCAAAAGACTCTTGCAGCACTCTTCAGTACATAATGAGCATTCTTTAAAATTCCCAGTAAAGTTATGCCCCTTAATAGCAGGAGGCCAAAAATAATCATAAAATGTGCTTTTCTAATGGTAGGGATGGGGAGAATCACATATGAAAATGAATGGCAGGGCTGCTACGTACTGAGTATATATTCTATGCAAAAATGCACTTTTCCTCCCAACTAAGAAAGAAGAGAGCCTCAGATGATGTGGCTTACAGAAAGCATGAACTTTAGACCAATATCTCACCATTTAAAAAGTTGAGGAAACTGAAGATAATCTTCATAAGCATCCCATGTTTTATCAGCCTAACTGAAATATTTTTGAAGTGGAATGCATCTTACAAATGAGACTTGAATAAGACTGTGTTCATTTAAAAGTACATGACAAGATAATTAGAATATTCTTGGAACAGAAGGGGGGAAACTTGAGATTTCTGTTTCCAAAGATTTCCATGGATAAGGTTGTGGATCAAAACTGTAAAAGAAAATGTTAAAAGTACTCATTGGCTAAAAGAGAAATAAAGGGATAACAAGTCAGGTTTTTTTGTTGTTTGTCAGAGATTCCAGTTCCTTCTTGTGTGTGGTGAGGTTTTCTTTGTTTGCTATGCTTGTTTGCTTTTTCTTCCCCTTTCAGTATCAGATAAACGTGGTTGTGATTTACCAGTTGTATCTAGAATGAGCTGGAGCTGTTCTGCACAGCGGTGACTAGTCAGCCAAATTATATAATTCATTAGCTTTCATGGCTATATCTCTACTGACTGTGATGAGAGTTTAGAAACCAGACTCAAATGCCTAACTTTGGGAGATGTGATCTCCAAATGGATCTTTGCCTGACAGACAGTACTGCAGAGACCTGTAATGATTATAAGCTGGTAGATACAGCTAATTTAGCATAGATTTAACAGTATCATTTTAAAATATTTATGTTCTAACGTTACTGAATGCTTTGAATATTTTTAGTATGAGAAAACCATGATGTTATTCTGATATTGCTACGTTTCAAAGTAATGTTTCAGTTGAAGGTGAAAAAAGTCGGTTCCCCAAAACAGCAACAACAAAGATCAGAGCAGAAAGTAGATGGCAAGACTGAAAGGCTATTGTGTATTTGTGTGCATTTTTTCCACTGGGAAAACCTAATTATTCTAACTTATCTGTCATAAGCAAAGAGTATTTTTAACATATACTTAAAATATCTTAAGCTCTTTAATTGTTCTTTGAATATATGTACAGGAGAACATTTTGGACATCACAAAGCATTCACTGTCGTAGCAGCAGTTGTCACATGCCTTCAACAGTAGGAGCCAGCATGAAGCTTCTCAAATTTAAAACTAAGGGACAGCCACAGCATTCAGGTAGCTATCATCAACCAAAACTGTGGGCCAAACCTGTAGTTACTAATCAGGGAGTAAATAGCTGCCCTGAAAATCTTTCCCTATTGGGAAAATAATCAATTTTGTTGAAATTATTAGATTTTATAAAAAATTTTTATTTGTTGGAGGCTGTAGTGCAGTGGAGTGGGGCATGCAGAAGTCAGCAGTAAGAAAACTGGTCCGAATGTCTGACTTTTCAGCCAGAATGAGCTCCAGATGGGTGTTCAAACCCACTGCGTTGATGGCAACCTGGGTTTATCACTTTTTCTCTTTTCTTGTGTCTTCTCCTGAAGTTGTCTTTTTGTTCCAATGTGGGATGAGAACTTCAATATTTTCTCATGAAACTGTGTGTTCCTGTCCTCTAGGGAGCCCTGGAGGACAGTGAATGATAGATACCTCAGAACCTTCAAAATACTCCACATTGCTGCTGTCAGCTCTGACAAACAGAATGCTATCAGCTGAGTTCCAAAGGATAGGTTAGCAGACCAGCTGATCCGTTACTGTGAACATGTTTATCATCTTCATTGTTTTCAAGATCATGAAATGGACAATTCCAGGGCATGGGCTCTGCTGCTGTGAGACTGAACTTCCAGCATCTGATCAATCTCTATAACATTTTCTAATACAAATGCCATGGAGATGACTTTGGAGGAGGTGGGGAGGTGTCAGTCTGCAACTTTATGAAGGCCTATTTAGTTTTTACAATAAAATTCTGAAGTAATTATAACTGGATAGCTTATTTAATAGTAAAATATCATTATATAATGAAATTGAGTTATTTTAATGAACATGTCATGCTACTGTAGAGGGGAAGAAAATTTGAAGCTTAACATAAGAGACATCCACTAGGGGATAATAAGCATCGTTCAGTGTAAAGAAGCTCCTCAACATCACCCTATTTTCATCATTCTGCCTTTGAATCTTGGCATCAGAAAAACCTTCCTTATGGTTGACTAAGAACAGATGGATCTCCCATTGGAATCTGTATTATCCAGCCAGAAGTCTTGCTTTTAAGCTGCATGAGGCAAGGGGTAGTCTGTAAAGTTAAGTCAGCTGCCAATCTCAGGAACAGAGATCACAACAATGGGAGGAAGCTGCACTTCTGATGTACTTAGGTGTTAGGAAGAAATTCATTAGATCTAAATGCTGCTCTTAAAAGCTCTACCTTCAGTGAACAGTCACTTTTGTTCTCTGCTGGCCCTGTGCCACCACTCCTTGGGATATCTGGGCCACATATCCAACAGCAAAAAGCACTTAGCCTTTGTATGTAGACTACAGAGGCCTTGCAAGGATAGATCACAAAAACTGGTGGAATGATAAACCAGTGGCATCTCTCTAGCTGAGTGAGGTCAGAATTAATACACTGATGCTCACCAGTAAATCAGTCGTGGTGGGCTTTAATAGATTCTCAGTTTGCTTGAGCACTGTTTTTTCTCATAGCTTTCAATGTTTGTTAATTAAATTAGAGATGTAATAAAGAGCCTTTTTCTCCTCTCAATTTCTTTTTTGTTGTTCAAGTACTTGATTAAAATAAATACCTAACTTTTAAACTTAGTTCATGCTGTTGAAAGTGACAACAAATTGAAGTATAGCAGTTGTTTCTGAGAGCTTACAGAGCACAGGTAAATTGTTTGATGGCTCTTTACTTCCAGAGGACTTAGAATAGGATAGGTTTCCATACTGAAACTTGAGATTGTTCTCCTGCATGTTAAAATGAAGCAACTTTGCCACAGAGAAAGCTTTGTACTAGTTTTATACTTATTAGGTAGTTCTGTGGAGCTGTGAGGTACCTTTTAATACTGTTTAAACCAGCAAGTTTTTCCTTTGTTTAAGAAACAGGCATTCAAGTCATGGTTGTGTAATCTACATTCAGGACTCTAATTTCCCATGTCGCACTCTATAAAATCAGGATAATAGTCTTTCACAGAGATGGCATAAAGGTAGATACCTTATTGATTGTGCAGTTAGGTAATGGGCATTTATGAGCATCTAAAATGGATTGATAAGTTCTGTGATAAACCCCAAACTTTTCACTGCAGTTGGGAATGGTTTGTAGCTGAGAAGAATTCAGCCTGCAAATAGGATCCTCATGTACATACCAGGGAACTGCTGATTCTGCTACCTTTGCAGCAGAAAAACAGGAATACATTAAACAAGGTCATGATTGTGCCTAAGCACAAAGAGTCTCTAGTTTACTTGTAAAGAGAGTGGAACAAGCTTGCAGCAGTTTAGGGAACAGTGTCTTGGGAAAAGCAGGAGTATGAGGAGCTGTTTGCTGGCAGGCTGAAGCTGTTCAAACACAGCTGCCTTTGCTGGAGATCTGAAAGGGGCATTACACCTGTGAGTTGTAAAAATTGCTTCTGATGTTGCTGTCAAGGCACCTGCTCAGGCATACAAATAATTGTGAATAAATCAGCCCTGGAATTTGTATTCTCTCTTGTTATCTGCTTATTTCAGTGAACTAATTGCAACACCTGGAATCAATTCTTTCTCAGCCATTGGGAAATTACTGCAGTATCTTTCCCCAGAGTTTACTACTTTTATATGTGAGCATTGTTTGATAACTTTTTCTTAGCACTGTGATTACGATTTCCACGTTTCATGCATGTGGGCACCTAAGTTCTACAGAACTAGGAGAACCTACCAGGTACTCTTTGCCATCAGTGTAATCCTTCGACGTTGAAAGGAACATGGTAAGCAAAATGGGAAGGAACACACCAGTCTAGTGGTTTGAGGGGCTTTCAGTAGCTAAAGTCAAAACTAGCCTGAGAGGTTCTCTTCCTGTCCTTGTGTTTAAACCTTTTTTTCTTTTTTTTCTTTTTTATATGTATTATCTAAACTGCTCTGCAGAGGCAACTACTTGACTTTAACACTGTAATCCTTTGCTTTAGGGCTTACACTTGGCATGGATGTTTCAATGCTTTTTCATCTGGAAGATGCTGGAATGTCACAGTACGCTGAGAACAAAATACTGTAGAAATTGGAGCCCTTCCCTTAACTGAAATTCCTCTGGATACTTGCATATATTGGTGGGATTTACTTACACTCTGCTTTCATGAGGGTATCTTAAAATATCTAGAATTCTCTGATGACATAATAAACCTTAACTACTTCTTTTGATAGTAATTTGTTTTAACTGGAAATTATTCTTACTTCGATGATCAGCTGAAATGCAGACCATACTCAAGTGAGTTTGTTGAAGATGGATATCTTTTAATATAGTAATTTCAGACCTATAACTGTGTAAGCTAAACCTGTAATGTTATGGCTTAGTAAGGCAGGACATTTATTTCCCTTGAACAGGATGTGATATTCAGTGGTTAGTATTTTTCTTTCTTCTTTTGTGTTTGCTATCATTAAACTCGAGTAATGACATCTTTACGCTGGGAGTTACCTGCAAGTGAAGTGTAGAGTGGGGGTTCTACAAGTGACTATTTTTTTTTTTAAGTGCTAAGTTTTATGGAATTTCCAGAAAAAGCTGAGTATCTGCTGCTTTGGAATTTCTGTGTAAATGAATTCAGGAAACTCTGAAGTCAAAACAGTGTTTGAAATGTGAGGTAAGGTAATACAAAATTATGTTTTATGTTATTCAGACCTGAATGCAGTTAGGAAAGAAATCTTATACATAGC
Source organism: Numida meleagris (assembly GCF_002078875.1). Classification (NCBI taxonomy): domain Eukaryota; kingdom Metazoa; phylum Chordata; class Aves; order Galliformes; family Numididae; genus Numida; species Numida meleagris. The sequence continues at coordinate 27,281,229 of NC_034412.1, read as the reverse complement.
ACTGGGTTTCTTGGTCTTAGTGTTGACATGAAGAGTTCAACTGCTGCTTTTCATGGTACGACTTCGGAAGATCCATCGGTACAAAAAATGTTGGCACTGTGTCTTTGCTGCAGGAAGTGATATCATATCAGCTTTTTCATGAAACAACTAACCTCTGTTCTGATAACTCTGGAAGGCTGTTTCAGAATCTTACATGGCTTTAGAATGTCTGTCTTAAATTTAAAATATTTATGACTAGTTTATACTGAGTAGTATGAGTTTTTTCTCTAATTTCTTTCTCTTGTGAGGTTTTATCTTGAGAAGCAGGAAAGTAACTAGAGAACACGTGCATGACCTGATCTTTGACATCCATGCTTAGACTGTTTTTCAAACAATGTTTGTATTACCTTTTTCCAGTTCAAAAAAACCTTTTACATATAGATTAGTTTTAAAGATCACTGAAGTGTAAATAAATAGAAACGTTTTGATTGAACACTGAATGTACTGTAACTTCAACAAGTAATGTTTATCCAGTTAAAGTTGTAGGATTTCCTTAGCTTATAATAGTGTACTTTTTAAACTATGATATTTTCTGAACTTTATGAGCTCTTGAAGCAAATCTATTCAACTTCTGGCCGTGGTATTATAATGATGTATACCACAGCTAAGGTCATGATTTTTCCTTTAGCTAGGAAAATAGATAAATTCTATGATTTTTAGTGTTCAGAAAAACATTCTATAGTAGAAGGATGAAATGACCTGAAACTTTGAAATGTGGTTAGAGTAAACCAGCTGTAACACTTAGAACAGCCAATGTACTGAACAACATAATATTATCAATTACTCAAGAAAAATAGATAAAAAATGTTACAAAGCTTATAAGTATGGTAGCGGGAAGTTGCACCAATGATGAAAGTTATGGATTGCTATTAATATTTGCAAATTGGGAACCAAAGGTAACAAGTTATTTCGCTGATGATTTTGGAGACGTACCATAGATTTCATTCTGTAAAATAATATTATCTGGAAGATATGCATCGCTTCTTGTCCCAGGTTGGAGTGACAACCTTCATGTGATTTGTTGAGTCTATTAGAGCAGCTGTGGCATTTCACTGTGTAATGGCACAAATGCACATGCAGTTGCGCTTCAGAACAAAGCAGTCCTTTACAGTGCTGCAGACGGCTCACCCTGTGACACTTCTGCATTGATTAGCACTATTCCTTGGGATTTATTTTGCTCTGTGATTGCTGAGAGATGATTTATAAATCTGTGAGGCATGCCTTGACAGTAGAGAGCTGTCTAAAACTATCCTGAACTTAGAAGTTTCTATTACTTATTATGGAAATATTGTGAAGTCTTATACAAAATCACTTGTTTTCAATTTGGCAATACTAAATATTTAGTTATCCTTTCTAGCCACAGATGTTCCTGTTCATTGCAGGGAAGTTGGACTAGATGCCCTTTAAGGGTGCCTTCCCACTCAAGCAATTCTGTGTACTGCCACAGGATTTTTATGCCATGAAGTTTCCAGCTTTGTTTTTCTGTCTCAGAAATTGCTCTGGAGGAAGAGAAATCCTTCCCTGTTGGTTTCATCACTGCTTTGTGTAAATCTTCCAGCAAACGTTACAGTTTATGCACTGACTTGAGCATCACCCACTTGCTGTTTGACCAAGGCATGAATACTAAGTATGGCATTTATACTCAAGTCATCTTTTTGGCACCAAGTGTGCGTTACCAATAGTAGCACAGAACTACTTATCAAGAAAGATGATCTTGCTTTTATAATTTTGGCTGGGAGTGAATCAATAAAGACATGTCATGTGACTTAAGAGGTGAAACCAGTATTTAAATCAAAGTCTTTTGATGAGCCAAGAATTTTGGATTTCTTAAAATGTGTAAAGGACATTTAAAAAAATAAAGAAAATGCTTGTCTGGCTCTTTCTAGGTGTCTGTCAAAACATTTGCAGGCACCAGAATAGTTCTACTATACAGAAAATATTATCTTCTGGTAAAACCGTATGACCGAACAACATCTACTGATTGCTGTTAAGGGATCTCCATAAATGATGGTGGTGAATGATAGAATTTCTGTGGAGAACAGGTTTACTAAGCATGCCATAGATTACTATTAAGGATGACAGCTACAACAAAAGATGTGAGACTAACTGGGAAACAAGATTTCCCAGGATTTGCTCTTGCTCATGTTTGTGAGAAAGGAAAAAGCAATGCTATTTTTTCACTGGAGTTCTCATTCATTTAAAATGAAAATTCTATATGAGCTAGCTCTCTTCAAGTGAGCTAAAGAGAGAGTGCACCTCTGCTGCTGACCTTTTGTGATCCTATAGTCCTAAGGTTCCCCAATCCAACTCTAGCATTAGATTCCAACTTCTTGCAGGTTGATTTTGTTGGTGCCTTCTTTTGCTAGTGTTAATCATCACACCTCATGTTATTTTTTTTCCTGTTGATAGTTTTGCTGGTGCCAGGCAGGACAGCATCAGGGTCTCCCCTTGCTTTGAGGTGGGTACTCTTTGCAGCCTGAATGCAAGGAAGTTGAGAGAAAGATAAAGCAAAGCATTTCTAGGAACAAAGATGACAAGAGATAAAAATGAAGAGTTACCAGGAATATTGCAGTGCGTGAGTTAACTTAGGATCTTTTCCACTACAACCTCAAAACCAGGCTTTGGTACCCTTGCTCCTCTCAAAGGGGGATAAGAACAACTTCACGCAGTATCTATCCACCTGAAGCAAGGATTTACCTGTACAAAGGTCAAGCAGTCACATACTTTTCAGATCACTGCAAAAGTGAAATGCAATACAATTAAATGTATTCCTCCTTAATGCAAATAAAACACAGCTTGAAAAAAATGTCAGTAACTGACACTATCAAATCATTTGAAAAAATATTGTTTCTTTAATAACTAGCATACATAAAATAATTTTCAAGAAGCAGCTATAGATCAGAATTCTCTACTGTCTTATCATAAGCCTTGGAAAAGAGCTTATGTTGTAAAATACAACTGTCAGGGAAAAAAAATTGCAAGTTTGTACTCCTTGTAGATTTAATTAAAGGCTCTTCCAGGTAAGCCAAATCCTCCTGGGGTGGTTGCAGATGTTACTGCACCTAGAATAGAAGTAAATGTATCATAGAGTTAACAGTCTGCATAATACCTTAATCTACTAAGTCTTGCCTTCTCTGCTTCCTTCCTTGGAAGTTCAGCAAAATACCTCATTCTTCTCACAGATGTGTTTTGTGAGTCTTTAGAGCTGTCAATACTTTGCAAACACTGTGGTCTGTAGTGACTACTTGTACTGTGACTGGGGGTCACATTCTATCTCTGTTTATTTGGGATTTTAAGTAGCTAGTGTATAAGGGATCTTTTTACATTACATGAAGATACAAGAAAATTGTACTAAGTAATACCTGGTGGAAAGTGGAAGATTTTTGTTCAGATATCCAGAAGACTTGGTAATTTAAGGAACTTGAAGGTATTGCTTATTTTCAAACATCTATATGCAAACGTCAAAGCATGAGCTTTCCCATCCCTCCTTTCTCTTCTCTAACTAGGGAGGGTTGAAATCAAATGGGTTTTCTTGCCTCTGCGTTCTTTGCTTTTCTGTATGACTGCAAAGTGAAATAAGGAACGTTTTTCATGTTTCATCAGCCTGATGAACAAAACAGTCCAACCAATTTCAGTAAGACTTTTGTCTATGATAGACACCATTTTTTATTCAACAGTCCTTCAAATAGGCCCTTTAAAACATAGATCTAAAGTTCCTCACTTGAAATATTCAAGGAGATGCATTATTTGTGAACATGTAGAATTATTTTGACAATCAAACAATGCTCACTTTTGTTATTTTTTATTGTTCTTGCAACATCTTGGTATCTAAACATCTAAAGAATTACTGTTGATATAAATTTAGTCTCTCATTACCATGTAAGCACTGCACAGAGCATACATGAAGGCTTCTATGATCAGAGCAAGCTGTTGCACTGTGTTTGGAAGACTTCCTTCACCAACCATTTGTAAGTTAACATTACTGTTTCTGGGAAAAGTCCTTCCTTGTAGCTGGCTTCTAATGTGTTCTGAAAATATTTTTTAGAATGTGCCTTTTTCTGAGCTCTTAATTTATACTGCATTTTCTGAGCCCTTTAAGATCTGTTTTGATTTTTGATATCATAATGTCAAGGATATACCAAATTCCTAATGCTTAAGTTTGTAGTGACTACTGCTAGGCCTTAACTAATTGTGTTGCACTGACTATGCATAGACAGCTATTCCTCACCTTGAATCACTTCATACTTAAGTTCATTTTCATTTGCCAATTTATTATCCAGTTTTTAAAATCTTATGCATGTCTTTGCAGTCAGTCTTCAGCTCTTCTATTTTGAACAATATAATTTCATCATCTCTGTCACAACATTATTTTTTTCCTTTTCCATGTGATCTGTTTTTAATGTTGAACAGCATGTAACCCAGCACATGTGAAACCCTGTTCACAGCCTGTCTGTTATGAAAATTCACCTCATTCAATCTTCAAATTGTATACTCATGTTAGGACCATTCTTTTATCCCATGACTACTTAGTTTCTTTAAGAGGCTTTGAAAAATTAATCTTGTTGAAAGACTTGAAGCTGACTCTATCAGCTAGATCTCTCTTATCTGTGACCTTGCTAACTATTTTAAATGCCACTTCCCAAACCTAACAGTGCCCTTTCATTCTTATAAAGACTGCTTTACTTTGTCTGACATCACATTTAACAATGTTCTTTTTAATGTGGCATGGGAATTTTTTATTGTTTTTCCACACTTTCCCACTTATGATACTTTCTGCTACCTTTCCTGGTGCACGTCAATCTTACTGGTGCTTATTTTATGAGATTTTTATCTGGAATCCCTTTTCAAAAAGTTAATGTTTTATTATGTTTTTTCTTCTTCCAAATAGAGTGAATGCAATTAAAACTTATCTGTGTGTACACCAAGTCATTTACAACTGGCCACCTGGATACTGCCAAGCAACTTTTGGCAGTATGTAACTCAGCATTTTGAACCCCAGTAGTATTGAGTTCAGTACTGTGTAGTTACACTGCTACAGTAATGACCTCTGTGTTTTTGAAATTGGCTTGTAGATCCAAATAAGTGAGTTGCTGTTAAATCTTGATTGCAGTGTAGAAATACCTGGGAGCTTTCCTGAAGAAGAGATCTTAATTTCATCTTCAACTCTTTAGAGAAGTATTCTAGTTATGAGGCTAGCATAAGGGAGAAACCATTCCAGGCACAGCTTGCCTTTGGTGAATGCATGTAGCTTAAGGGTATAGTGAGAGCGCTTAGAATCAGGCCTAGAAAAACTGTTAAGGGAATGCTTTTTGATACAACCCTTTCCATGTTTTATCTTCTTATCTTGTGAAGGGTCAGAAAAGAAGCTGTACTCTCAACCAGCAAAGGGGCTTCCTCCAGGATTAGGCAGAGTTGAAAATATTGATTTCTGCTTGAGTGATGGCTAAGCTCATAAATATCTATAAAAGTGGGACTGGGTACCTTTGAAGAGTAGTGTGAAGTTCATGTTTGTTTTCACAATACTTGTATAAATGAAAGTCAGAGTGCTTATTCAGGTTTGTCAGCAGGATGGCAACTATTTCATCCAATAAACTGAACAACATGCCCATACAATGTACACTAAACTCTTTCTTCTGTTTGGAGGTCATAGCCAGTTGCTCAGCTGTTCCAGTAGCGATGATCTATGTTGCAAGGCTTCCTTTGGATGATGAAGTAGAGAGCTGGGGAGGGCAGGCTTATCTGAGAGTCAGCAATGAACAAAACTATTTTTCTGATGTGTACCATGCACTCTTGTGGTTGTAAGTGCATAAGAACCTGATCTTTGTTCTGTTCATGAGATTGAATGTCCTTACCATATCAAGGGACATACTTGGATTTAGTTCCAGGTTAAAAAATTTGAAAGAGTCTAAATGGAGAGTCACAGTTCTTTTTAGGCTGGCTGGTAGTAAAGCAAAACTGTCCTGTTCTCTTGATATGTCTGTCTTGCTGAAAGATAATGTCATCGTTCCTTCTTTTCCTGTCATGTTAGGTCAGTAAAAACCAGAATTTACTTGGCTCAGAACTTTTACCCTACAAAGATTAGAAAACAACCACCCAAAATCGAAGTATGATCTCTCCTATGGTTATCATAATTTTTTTTTTTTTGTGAGGTAAATGAATACTTAAGTTCTTTGCTTAGTATTTACTGGAAAAATGTCAAGATATCACTTTGGGTTGTGATGTACATTATGCTGAGGATCTGATTCATCAAAGCTTCTTGGTTTACAAATCAATCATGGTTATTTTGTCCAGAATTTCAATGGAAGTTCAAAATTCAGCAACAAATAGCAAAATACTGTACCAGGTCTTAGTCTCTCCTTTTTCTTTCTTTCTTTTTTTTTTTTTAAATGAATTAGTACATTGGGCTTAATTATTGTTCTGTTTGTTAGCTGAATGACCTCTATCAACTTTGGGAGCTTTTTTGAAATGAAAGAAAGGATTTAGATACTTAAATCCAGAAGAGGATTCAGGGATGTGAGTCCCCAGTTAATAGTGGTATTGCTCTCCAGCCTAGCTTAATATGTCTAGACAATAATTAGAGAATAATTAAGACTCTTCTTTCCTGAAAGCTGGTTCAAGGCTTTTCAATGGCATGAGCCAAATCTGAAATTCACTGTTCCCACCTACCTCCCCACATCAAAAGTGGGGGGAGCATGGGGAGCGGAGATTACTTTATGGCTTTGATGTTTGAGGGAACTGGGAAGTTTTGATAGTTTGGTAGTGGAATTAACAGCTCCCCCTTGCACACATCCCTCCTGAGCTATTCACTGAACCCTCCACATATCTTCTCTCATAGTGTTTCTTAGTTTACTATTTCATTAAAATCCCACCCAAAAGTAAACTTGTTACAGAAATGGCATAAGTATTTTGGTGTATGGTGGGGGACCAGATCTGGGAGGAAACTATGCTTTATTGCTTTTGCAGCGGGGAGGACTGAGTAACACTGCTTATGGCTGGTGGAGCCACAGAGGAAGCATACTCAGAAATGTGAACAAAAAATCTTACGCATGTTGTCAAATGGCTCTCTGCATGTTTGCTGTAAAACTTGTTAATCAAGAAATGTATTTTTGACACCTGCTTTGAGAAATGTAAGTATCTGTCTTTAACAGTGCATTGTCGAACTGAATCTGACAGTTAGTTGTTGTTTTTTTTTTTTTTTTGATAACCCTAGTGGAAAGAAGAGGTATATTTCATCTTTGCACTGGGCTGGTGAAAAGATAATTCAGCAAGTGAGTGGGTTTATCTGTTTAAAACTTTTGCTCAAGCACTTGGTGGGATAAAGACTTCACTAGTGGCACACCACAACCACCTAGACAAACTTTAACACCAGGATCCTGAGCATGGTGGCATACTGTCCAGCAACAGCTGAATGATGCTCTGGTATCTCCATGTTATAATTTCTCAGTTCCTGCCTAGATTTGTTCTTTTATTCATACCTCATGTTTTAGTGATTTGGTTTATTTTTAAATTGTCATGAGAAATAAGTATCTAGGAATAGAGGAGTAGTACTTCCAGAACAACTGGAATCCATCAGAAAGGCACTACCTGAGTGCAGAATAACCTTCCTTACAAGTTACATGCTTCTCTGATGGAGGTTGTATGTATATGACATGGCAGTCCTTAGGAAAACTGTTGATGAGAATCTGAAACAAAATCTGTTCTAAACAAGTCTGTGTTCCCTTTGATTTATCAGGTCCATGCAGTAGAACTCAACTGTTCTGAATAAGTGTGATGCGAGAGAATTTCCAAACAGATTAGCTAATGAGGTTAAGACAGGCAGTGATGAAAGCATGACGATAGAAAGGAGCAAACGAAGTAAACACAAGGCAAATAGAATCTTCTTGGCTGCAAGTAACTCAGTGTAGGTCCTGTGAAAGAAAAGGGAGTCCTAGAACTAAGTGAATCATTTCTGATCTTGAATTCACTGAGACTAAGTAAAATAGTAGTAGTTTCTTCCCTAAAAGGGGTAGATTAATTAAAGATACAGCTATACTGATATGTGGGTTAAGATCACAAGCTTTAAAAATAATAAGACTATGCTAGCTGTTTTGTTACAGAAATAGTAGAGAAGTAAATAGTGCTTCACAGTGAAAGCTTATTCATAAAGTTTGTGAGTGGGAGAAAGATTCCTCCTTCCACAAGATTTGATGTTTAGAAAGATCTTCCAATTTTTTTACTGTAGTAATTCTCATGAATATTTGGGGAGGAACATATTGGCAAGAGATAGCGTTAGGGTTCAGTAGTTAAAGGAGGCCACTGTCTTCTCTGGGAAGAACGTGCTGTTTTAACATGGTATGGTGGAAGCTTGGGACTGAACATCTTAAACATTAGCAATATGGCCCATCTGTTTATGAACATCGCTTTTTCTTAACTTCAAAGTTAATAGCATATTTCTCTTAACCTTTGTCTGCAGCTCCAGTATAATGGTTTTCTTTATCAGTGATTTTCATTTGCATTCTTTACATCTTATTCATTCTACTACCCTTTGATATCAGCCAACTGTTTATTCCTGAGAAGAATAAAAGATGTGTAATAAGGGCAAAAACAAGTCTCAAATTAAGGCTGTATCAGCTCAAACTTCTCAAATGTTATTAATAATTTAAGGTCAAACTGCTAATCAGTTGGATCTTGTGAGTGTGCATGTGGGACATCTTAGTCAGAATGCTCTGTAAAATTGGCTGTGTAGGTTAATCCTCTAGGAAGGATTTGTAAGCTGGAAGAGGAAACATTTTCCACTAAGTCACCTGTTGCTTAAAGGGCACTCAAGTACACTAATCAGCTTATGTATCATATGGGTAGAATGGCTGACAGAACGTAAGGAATTTTACCTGTGGGAGAATTTACTCTAGTAAAGATATAAATGCTAAACTGGAATTACATCTGCATTACAATGAAGGCTACAAAACTACATTTCCTGAATACTGGGGATATTCTTTGACTCTAGCAGCAAGTACAGTAGCTAAACTTGGAGGAAAGAAGTTGGGATTCAGATCTAAGTAACTATTTCACCAATATTGTGTTATTATTATGACTTTTTTTTGCCAACTTTTGAGGTAAAAATTTAATCATGATCATATTTGTTTTGAGTGTACTTTTGACTTTAGCAAATTCAAGAAAGATATATATAGCTTGCAAATTCAAGAATATGTTTTGAAAAGCTTTGTGTGAATATTTATTTATAAAGATCTAAAGGGCAAGTGTCAAGAGGATGGAGCCAAGCTCTTTTCTGTGATATCCAGTGTTATAACAAGAGGCAACGAGTGCAGACTGGAAATACAGGAAGTTCCATCTGAATGTGAGAAAGAACTTCTTTACTTTGATGGTGACAGAGGATGGGAACAGGACGCCCACAGAAGTTGTGGAGCTTCCTTTGCTGGAGATATTCAAAACCTACCTGGATGCTTTCTTGTGCAGCCTATTCTAGGGAATGTGTTTTAGCAGTGGGGTTGGACTAGGTGATCTTCAGAGATCTCTTCCATCCCCTATGGTTCTGTGATTTATTTATGTTTTAGGAACTTTGTGTTTTCACTTTGACTGTCACTTCAATTCTCTGAAGAGAGGGTCTTCGTGAACTTGTATAGGTAAATATACTGAGATGTTAACAGTAAAAACTGGAATTCAGTGTTCACTCTGTTGTATATACTGACTTATTAAGGATAAGATATCTCCAAAGGGTTTTATCACTAAAACCTTGAGGAGTGCTTGGCAGATCAGATTACACTACGCACTTTTCAATTAGTTCTGTTTTAAGTTATGTGATAAGTGCATGCATAGGACTCCTGAGTGTTTCTGCTCAACAATGCATTGAATGCTTCCTGTTGTTTTTTTCCCTTCCACTCTGACATGTTATCATACCACATTTAGTGCCTGGGGAAACTCAGGACTGGAACTATGATTTTAAGATTTGGATTTTGGCATTTCCATGTAATTAAAATACTCAGATGAAGCTCAAGACTTCTCTCATTTAAAAGAATTTCAATACTTCAATGGAATAAATCTTCCTTGGAAACAGATTTGTTTAGCTATTTACTTTCTCTGGGGTTTGTAATGTTACTTTGCTATCTTGCATGTTGCTTTCAGGTCCTATATATATTATACTAATAGATAATAATATAATATATATGTTGTCCATTTCAGTGGTTGCAGTAGACACTGAAGGTATCTTAAAACATTTACTGATGGTCTTAAGCAAGGAACGCTACGGAAACATTTTTATGCAACTTTCATGGAGGAAAAAGTTGCAGAGGAGAGGGAGAAACCTTCTTGTTTCTACGGTGCTTTGAAAAACAACTCTTTAACAAAGAACTGAGACTGAAGATGTTTGAGAGATGCAACTAAACTGATAAAAAAATCGTGCATTTTCTTTGCCACAAAGATGTCAAAGTATAAAACTCTAGTATAATGGCTTCAGGAATGCCCTCTGTCACTCAGTGTCTTATTTTCCCCACCTGATGAATTAAGATAATCAAGTCTTTGCCTTTTCAAGTACTCTGCTCTTCAGTGCTGGGAAGCATTTAAATTAGTCTAAAATAGTAGCAGAAATACCAAATTATGTGAAGTGTGAAAGAACAAACAGATGTAATTGGTTTTTTGACATGCTTTTTTAAATAATTATTTCAAAAATACATATTTCTAAGGAAAAAATCAAACTAGGAGTAGTAATGCTAGTTTCTTTCTTTTTCCATAGTTGATACTGTTCTTATCTTCTGATTAATGATAGCCTGTTATCGCACATCTTTCTTTGTTTCGTAGGGGATTAGACAGAATTGTATATATCCCAGTGGATATCTGATTGCATAGTTGTTTTCTTTTACCCTGGAACGACTAGCTGAATCTCTTAGTGCATGTGGTTATTTGCATATTTTTTTTTAATCAGAAGATTTTAAAGTGTTCATTATGCAGCTCAGTTGAACACAAATTTTATAAATGCCTTTTTTTCCCCCATGTGTTCAATTTGTATCATGCCTGCATGATGCATCCTACTATTTTCACTTTGTACTTATTTTTCATGAGAATGTATCACTGAAAATTAATTACTTTTTCAGAATAAAATGGAAAATGTAATCTGAAGCTCTATTTTCCCAGAGCTGTGCAAGTTCATAATTTTTTTATGGTGCTTATTATATATACTGATACTTTCCTAATTTTTCAAAATATATTCTGACACTTTCTATGTTTTTTTTCTATGTTTGTTTTTTTTATTTTACTTATCTGCTCTCTGTAAAGTATACAATTAATACACTGAATGTGTATATGAGGAGGGAAAACAAGTATGCTGGTGTGGAAAACCAGCATAGAAGGGAAAGAGGAATTTAATGAAATTGGGGAAAATTAACTGAGAGAAAATCTCTGTGAGAGATAAACATTTAGAAAACACGGGAGCATGTCACATCTGACAGCTTCCCCTTTCTGCATCTATTTCACCTCTTGTCAAATTTGCCTCAATTTAAGCTAATTAAAAAGTTTTCTAGAACTTCTGTCAAGCTTAAAATTCAATGAAGATTTAGGGATGATTATTTTCTAAAAATATCTGTTTAGAAAATTTTCACTGGGAATGTTTTCATGAAACATTTTTACCAATAAAAGAGCCTAAAATTATAAATTGTATCTAGCTACTTGTTATAACCGAACACATAGAGCAGTAGCTACAAACAGTTCTAAATATCTGTAAAGTGTCTCTGTTTAAAAATTGAAAGGCATTAAATGCTTTCTAATGTGTTATAAAATATTTTCTAATGTCTTACAACAGACTTTAATCCTTTTTTTCTATGGATGTCTTTAAGTCACAGATAAAGAGGAAAAGGAGTCGTCATTTCATGGTTGTGTTTATAACTGTAGCTTATCCATGTGATTACCTCTTTATGCTTTTCTGTATATTTTTCTGTCACTTAATTTGTGTTATCACCAAGCACTGGCTTGGTCAGTACGTAGGATTCTTTTCCCACTTGTGCTTGGTTGGTGTTCTATATATTTAACAAACAAGCAAAAGCCTGCTGAGAATATGTTCATTGTTTCCAATAACATGCATGTAGTCCTTTAGTAACTAAAAGCCAGGTGGCTATCAAGAGGAAGTTTGTTTAGTGGTTCAGGCTATTGATCAGGGAATGGAACTGCAGTGTCAGTGAACTTTAAAGTGTTTTAACAGTCATGAATTAGTAAAATTTTTTCCATTGTGCTACATCACAATCCATGATTACATTATTGATTTCAGACTGGAGATGTGTGTAGTAGGGACTAAATATTTGCTAATTTCTTTGTATGAATGCATGCCACTATCACTGGGACCCATGTTCGTGCTGTTTATATGAAAAAAATAAAGGGGAAAACCTCACAAATTCAAGTAATCATCTGTGTATTCTGGAAAGTAAGGATGTTGATAAACCCATAAGTTAAGAGCTTCTCAGAAGTAAAATACTAGACTTGAAGCAGTCTAATATTGGAAACCAAAGAACTTTGAGGAATTAGAGATTCATATTGCTATCTGTGTTCCATCTTACCCTGACAGTGTGGAATTTAAAGCTTTGAACTATTACTTTTTTTAACATCAGTGTAACACTTGTCACAAGTAGCTTTAAAAATATATATGGTGATAGTTTGCACTTTTTCTAAAATACATATATTTACAGATGGAGCAGAATGAGTTCGATTTTTTTCTAGTTGTCTCAGAAGACCTGCAAGATGATGTTTTAAAATCCAGATGTGAGACAGGAAAGATCATTGTAACGCACCTGCAAAAATACTTTTGTTCACATAAATACATGAACCAGTACAGAAATTGAGCTGATGTTGTAAAAAGTAATTATTTATGTGTCTTTACAATTAAAACACTTTCAGTTTTTCATAAAAAATGCAAGCTGCAGTGACTGTAGAGTAAATGGGATGGAGAACACACATAGAAAGTAAGAGAAATGGCTTGTAACACAAGTTAGCCTCAAGACTAATAAGATTTGTAGAAAAGTTGGTCAGAGAAATAGAATAAGAGCTAGAAATAAGCTTAATGCACAGAAACTAACAAGCCAGATACAGTACAGTTAGTATGAAAATGTGTTGAGAACTTATTGTGCTATATTTAACTCCTCAGTTAAACAGGCAAATGTTAGAACCTAGAGCTACTTTATCGCTGTAACTTTTTATGCAAGGTAAGTGCATGAGTTTTATTAATTTTAACTACTCTTCTTTGGATAAATACAAATGAAGTAATAAATGCAACAATATATTGCAATCTCTATTAAAACAGATAAATTCTGGGACTTTGCACGGTATTGCATTTGAATGGCAAATTGTCTTGCAATAAGGTATGCTGCTGGATGCTACTATGTAGATCAGGTATACCAACAACATAACCAGTTGTGAGTTCCCATTAGAGTGTGGGTGAAGGGGGAGAAGCTGCAGGTTAGCTTCTGAAAGCTAAAAGGTTCGTGTAATACAAGCAGAATCCAGAATTGGCTGTAATAGTTTAATTTCTGACCTGCTGAACACGTTCATGGAGCTGGCTGACTTGCTCTTGCAGTTCAGGAGGACACGGCCTGTGCTATAGAAGTGTACTGTAAACTCCTGGCTCAGCTGACTTCCATGAAACTCACTTTAGTCAGTGTTTCAAGTATCAGTCCACTGAAGCAAAGAAGTACTTGAAATGCTTGAGAAGGTCTCAGAAATCTGAGTGATGTATGGGGAGTCAAGGAGAAATACTGGCTCAACTGGTCTACACTAGCATAAGGTAAAAAGCGGACCAAGAAAAGTCTGAAGGATATTTTGAACAGTGACATATATTCTCCATGTACCCAATCTCCTTTCCCAAGTGCATTAGATAATCAAACGTTTTACATTTTGTACATCTTTAATTGCTATTGGGAAAAGCTGCACACCAACTTGTCTATTACCAGTGTTTCGGTGTTTATAGAGATTTTGATGTAAATCAGTTTTTCAAAAGTTCAGTGTAATTGCCTTATCCATCAGTAGTGATAACCTGGGAAAACAAAGTTAAAGAGGAATGGGGGAATAAAACCTTCAAGTACTATGAAATTGGTTGGGACTGGAGGGTTTTTGACAGACAAGAACAAAATGTAGTAACTACTGCAGAAAATGATAGTTCCTGTTAAACTAAATAGCTTACATACATATTGAATTCTGGTTTGATATTATTGCTAAAATAATAAATTTAAGTAAAGTTAACTATGTTATATAGATTTTATTTAATTGATGTTTTAGATTTTACCTCAGTGTCCACCACTACTACCAGCGGTCATTTTTCACATTGCAGATTGTTATGTTGTTTTTTGCAAGTTATTCTTAAAATGTTTTCTTTTTTCCTGTAGCATTTTATTCATTGCTACAAACTAAGATGTTTTTTTCATGAACTGTTTGGTCAAACGCATGACATGCGGTTATTCCTTCAAAGAGACTGCCGTTGACACGTAAAATAAAAAAAAATCTTATAGACAACAGGATTACAGGGAAAGGCTGACATAACTATTTAATATCATAGCTAGTGTTTACGTGTACCAGCAGCCCACTATTGTACATTTAGGCAAGTGTATATCTCAGTGGAAATAAGGTCCTAAAATTGTTCTTCACGCTCCTGTGCTGTTTAATGCAATTTCATCTGCAAAACCTCTTTTGGAACTGAACAAATGGAATCAATATCCTTCTGCAGTAAGATTTTTCAAAACAAATATAATAATGTTTCATACACCTTGCTGCAAAAGCTTTGGTAAGAAGGAATAAAAGACAGCTGTGTGTGAGTTGATCACAAACACGGGGATGTTACTTGGAAGAAATGCTGTTAGTCACTGGAAAGTTCTTTCCTGAAGTACTTGTAGGTGAACACAAATCTTCTGTGGTTGTAAAGATGCTACTCTGTACAGGCCTGTATGAAATCTAAAGCTAAAATTTGTTATGCTCAAAAATACTGCTTCTGAAATTCCACCGAAGTGGGTTGTTTTTTTGTTTATTTTAGTTATTTTTGATTTGGCTTTTCTTTTATGTATCTTGAAAAGGGAAATATTCAAGTACTGATGTTAGCGTTGCGCTGAAGTCCTAAAGTCAGTAAGAATGCATTTCTACAGGAAGTAAATCTTCAGTATTCCTTAAAAGGAGGGCAGACTTGTGATACCTTTCTGAGGGGAAATATTCACTGAAATAAAATATTCCTATTTCTTCAATGAGTCACAGAGATATATGCACTTAAGCAATGTTCCTGTAATGTCAGATATAGAAAGAAAAATTAACAACTCCTTTCTAGAAAATTCAATGAGATATTTCTATCATTAATCAATAATAATAAAAAATATTAAAAAGCCAAAATGCAGACTGAAATCTGCTTGACCTTGCTTAAAAAGATTGAAAAGGTTTAAGAAGAAGCCATACAGGATAGTATACAAGCACTGGGGATGCAAGGGGAGTGGGGAACAAGGGAGAGGACCTATGCAATGGAATAGGTCAGAGAGAAAGTAATGTATACTCTCTAGCTGTACACTACAAAGAACTAGCAAAGAAAAATTCAAGTATTTGGTAGGTTGTTTACTTTACCTTCTCACAAGCAGACCCCTCTAGAACTTTAACTCAATGATCTTCAGATCTACAAAAATAATAAAATTCTTAGATTGCATTATCTGTGTTCCTATACAGAACGTTTATTTACTTTATGACCTTTTAATGACCTGTCAAAACTAGAAAGTGCTTTGCATTTTATCTAACAAAGAACACTTCTTTTGTTATGTGGTTCTAGACTTTTTAAAGATAGTTTTCTTTCCTTAATTCTTCCCATGAGGTGTAGGCAGACCTAAATAATCACTAATATCAATAAGATAGGAAATGAAAATTTGTACACTAAGATATTGAAAGACTACCATAAATGGACTGTCATGATAATTTAAACTTCAATGAAAATAGCTGAAGTTAAAAATTAAAATTATGCTTCTGAGTAAGAATAACCAGCTAAATGAGTGGATAAAAAATGTTAGCAATAAGAATGTGGATAATAGAACAGATCAAGGATGTAAGTCTGGCAGAACTGATGAACTGTTAGATGTATAATAATCATTAAATCCCTGTCAATCTTCGTATTGCTTACTATGATAGCTTTTGAAACATAATCTACAGGCTTTAATCTGAAAGTGGGGGGAAAAAAAAATCAAAATACCAACCTGACAAGTTCTTTAGTGGTTTATTTTTTGGTGCTATGTTGAGAAATTGCTGGCAAGCAGATTTTTGATCTTAATGATGAGTTCTTGCATTCAGTGATGTAAAGAGAATACTCCTTGTGCAAGTCTCTTGACTGGTTGATGGCAGTGGGTCCTATCAATTGTGGGTACTTGCAGAATTGCTTTGTAATGCAATAATTGACAAATTTGATAGTGGAGTTATTGGTAGAAACTCCTTTTCTTGTATTTTTGAAGTGGAAGTATTTCTCTTTGTCCTGTCTTTAAATGATTCTGATATCATCACTTTCCTATCCCCAGAAAAATGGTGTAAGATAGTTCTCGATAACCTTGTGTAACTTTAGGAAGAGGAAAGTGAAGCGAATAAGTAGTGCTGCCATAGAGGCAGATTAGTTCTGATCTTTTCATGTAAGCTTTCGTAGCACTTTGCTTTTCCCATGAGTGCCTCTTGTACCTTCACTGTATTTGCTTGCCATGAAAGCCACTGCACTGCAGGGTTCATCCCAGTGATCTTGGACAATGAGATAACCAGAATTCCAACAATGATAACTCTTACATAGTAATAGTAGAAAAAATAAATGAAGAAGTGAAGGTCTGGATGCGTTTACCAAGTCTGTCCCTGTCTGTTCCAGGACCAATAGCCAATTGCTGTACAAGCTATTCCTCTCTATAAGAGGCCATTCTCATGGGCTGTTGAGTTTATTCAGTTGCTTAGATTCACCAGCTTTCAGTCAATTGCATAATTACAGCTACAAAAACAAACTGGTGAAATTTTGTATTAAATTAAATTCAAAAATTTTGCTAAAAGTGATGTAAAAATTGAAAAGGAAGAAAAGTAATTTTTTTTTTCTTTTGGCAAAAAGAAAGAATCCAAAATATATAATGCCTTGGCACACAACTTATCTTTAAACGCATTTTCTTTTTTTGATTCGGTATGTTTTATACTTTAAATAAATATCTGACCAATACATGCATTTGCTATATAATATTACATTTTTGAATGTCAAAGATTGCATTTTTTTAATGAAATGGATGATTAATTTCTATTACGTTGCACTTCAAAAGTTAAAATATTAAATTTACGATTTGATCATTGTGTCTATTCCCCCTGCCCCCAGCTCTTTGGCAGAGTCAGAGCTCCTATTGTTCTTGAGAAGAACAAATCTGCCTCGGATTTCATGGAGTGCTGGGGAGCAGAGAACCCTGATATGATGCAAATTGACCCAACAGCTGCTGAATGTTGAATTCTAACAATACTTTAAATAGCTGAAATAGACTGCTTTCTTCTGGGATATTAATATTAAAGCTGTGTGTAGAATAAGATTTGATGAGACTTGGCCACTGAAATTTTATAAAGAATTTGGGAGAACTTAGAATTACTGAATGACTTGTAGTTTTTAAAGATGTACACATAGTTAATGACAGTTCTCAAAATAATGCCAGGCCAGTTTGAAACTTAGCAGTAGAGTGTATGTAAAGGATGAATTTACCTTTGTAAGGCTTTTATTTTTTTTCTTTAGAAGCACAGTTGCTAGTTTTATTACTTAGACTTATTAATTTTTTATAGAAATATATTAATTGGTGGAAATGTGATGAATGAAACTCTACTTGATACTCAAATGCAGAAAATCACTATATTTAAATTTATATAAAATTCTCCAATGAAGGTGTTCTCAAGACTGAAAGATGTGTGTTACTAATAAATCAAAAAAGTAGACTGGAAGTTTCTACGAAAAAAGTAAATCCTACTTACTTCATCTGAAATACCCTGTATTTGAAGACAGATTCTGAAATAGTTGGTTGAGACAATAAAATTTAAGGAAAAAAAATAATACTGGGGAGAAATCTGGTTTTCAAATAGTTCTACTTGACCTACAGTCTGCAATTCTTTGTATACAGTTAATGAGCTGAGGAACTTCTGATACTTTTAACACTGTAAGTAATTGAATCACATATAGTCTGAATGGATAGTGAATCAGGGGTTCTGCTAGCTGTTGGTATCATTTTTTTAGTTGATTTATTTATAAAAGATATCAAACAAAGAGTGTTTTTGGAGAGGTGGGAGAAACAACAGAAAACAGTACTTGGAAGCAACTTTCCTACATTAAAAAAGAAATAACAACTGTTTGTGGTACAGTGCTCCATGGCGGGAAAAACATTCTCTATCTAATGGAAAAAATAGTGATGCAACTACAGGAATTTTAAAGCTGTTTCTTAAAGCTATATCTAATTAAATCTTCAGTGTCTGTGCAGGTCCTCTAGCTTTTCTTATTCATGATCATTTGAAATTAAATATAGATGTGCTTAGTTGATATTTTCTTGGTAAAGAAGCGTAAAATTATTACTTACTATTAGGGCATCTTTCTGTTCCCAGGGGTAGTACGGACCTTTTAAATGTCTGATTTCCTCAGTGAAAGGATTGGTTTGTTAAATTGGTTGAAATTCTTATGAAGATGAAACTTCAAATGTAAATATCATCAGATACAGATATTTTAGTTAATGAAACCCGCTGTTAAGACCAACCCTTTATAATTTTACATTTCTACAACCATGTTGATCTTATCGGGAAAGACAAAGATCTATATAGAAAGTGAAAAAAACTGAAAGTGCAATAGGAGTATTGACGTAGCAAATGCATCAGAGGATTCCTTAGCCCTTCCATATGCAATGTAGTAGGTATGACATATTAATTTATTTACTTGAATTTTTTTGGCTTCCTTAACACAGTTCCAGCTACCACTGTGTTCCATAGCAGAACAACATCTGTGATGGTATTTACTTTATAACATTACAAAATCAGTGAGGAAATAGACTCTATTATTTGAGAGACAGTTCCCACAATTCCCAGTATTAATCTATCCAAGTAAGTTGCCAGATTTCTTAGGGCTTCAATTAAACATTTGTCACAGGCCAATCCTATTTGTTGTTTACTAACCACATCTTGAAGGGTAATAGATTTATGAAACATCTATATATGATCTTTTTACAACTGCCCACATTTCTTAACTTTTTTTTCACATCTACTATCTTATTCTTATTTTACCATGCATGAGGTCTGCTCAGCATAGCCACACTGCCAGTAAGATACAATGACCGTAAAATTATTTAAAAGTCAACTTTTAACAACAAAAATTAGCAAGAGAGTTGGAGATATTATGAATAAAAATTAATTAGTAATTTTAATTCATGGACAGTTTATACCTTGAAGTACTTCTTAATTGCATTTTAATTGCTTGTAATTATAGGAGTGGAGGGGTCCATTTTAAGTTTACATACTGCGTAGAATAATTTGCTAGACTGGTAATGTGGAAATAGATAAAATTCAAGACTGTACTCTTGCACCTTTTATGGAAGTACACAGGATCTGAGTATTGGAGCTGAAATCACTCAGCTGGCCTCAGGGAAGTTCAGATTTCAAACTTTATACTTGTAACTGAGAGATTCTAGCATATTCAAACTAAAAATATTTTTCTGACGCTGGTAATTCTCCTATAGCTGATATAAAGAAATAAGTAAAGAAGTGCCTGGAATTTCAGCTTTATGTAGTCTCGCTTATTGTTGCAGATTGCAAACAAGGATAAATTGTATTATGAAAGTTGTAATGCTTACTTTTGTTTGTTTGTTTGTTTTCATAGAAACTGTAAGGATTGTTTTCTTCTCTAGCTCATCAAGCAGAAAAGCTGAGACTTAGACATACAGAATTTCTTCCCTGAATACCAGAAGCCAGGGCAGAACAGGAACCAGACCTTCATAAATTTATTTCAGTATTTCATAAAATGAAAGGAGTGCTCTGTGTGGAAGGGCTGACTGTAATAATTACATGACTGCAAATGCTTTTCCTCTGCCTGCCTGGAGCAGTCCTCTGTCTACTAACAGGCTTCTCTTTAATCCTCTAGCTCACTGACTTCTCTCAAATTCCCAAAGCAAAATCCTTTTTTTTTTTTTTTTTGAGATTATTTGAGGCTGCTTTAATTCCAATGTATCTCCTGGTTAGTATTCCCTTCAGCTGCCTAGTTTAGGTATAAAAATACTTAATGTCCCTTCTTTTCTTTACTCTTTTAGAAAGACTATCTTTTGAATCACTAATAAGCAAAAATGTTCCAAGCTTCTTTGATATTCTGGTCTCTTCTTCACTGAATAGCTTTCTGTCAGAACAGCACACTTATCTGTCAGTTGTGTGTTTGACGAGTGTTATTATACTACCCACTGATGGGAGTGGTTCAATGTAAAACTGAGGCTTGAAACTTCTGAAAGACAGGGAAGGCCACAGTTTGCCTTTTTCTATTCATCATAGACCCTATTTCTTCTTGCACCTGAGCAGAGCATCTGAGATGGCCTTACAACAATCTTTACACACCTTCAATATATCCTAGGTATAGGAAGCCAAGATATTGGCATGAAAAATGAAAAGAAAGTGAACAGAAAAACAAAAAGACGTTAAGCAAGTATCATTATGAATTTCAGCACCAGATCTTGCTCACAGAGTATTTTAGAGATTTCCTGCAAGTTATTTACTGGTGGTAATTTCTCTCTGATTTTAGAGATTTGCATAGTGTAGCAAAGAGTGGAAAAAACTGAGGTCAACAGGGATATGGGTTTTGGCTATATATAATGGCTAGTCTTGGTCCTGACTGTGACAGCCATCTTGGGTGTAGGTTTCACTGTCCAAATCACTTTGGACAGTTCTTGCCTTGTGAACAGAAAGAATGAAGTAATTTATAATGAGTAAAACTGCAAAGCAATTGCTTTCTGGTAAGTGTGCCTGATTTGACTAAGCTAGTTAGTGGTTAAATACTAATGTGTTTGCCCTGATATCAAATAAATACTTGTTGGTCAAGCTTTTGTCAATAAGATCTGGAAGGGTTGATTTGTGTTGCTGGTTAGAATTGACTGACCATCCTTGTTGCTGGATTGCCATCTTCAAAATCTTTGTATTTTCTTTAAAGTTATACATTTGCATGCTGGTAGTTTCCTGTTGAATTCCTTAGCTGCTGCTACACTTAACTCTGATTGCAGTTCTGCAAGTTTTTCACTCTTGCCAGTTTGGCTGTAGTCTATGTATTTTCTGTACTTTCAGCTGTGTCCTCTCAAAACTAGACAGCTGAGTTCTGGAAGGGGAGAGCGGAATGGTAGAGAGATTTCAGTGTCAAGCAGGCATTTCAGTTGTATGTTTTTGTTTTTATGGAGGTAAGGGATTGAAGACAGCAGACCAGGGTTGTTTTTTATCACCTGTATTGTTTATGTAAATTATGGAGGACACTATTTGTCAGATACTTTCATTTATTATCAGGAAGTTAAATGTGTTAACAGGTCTTATAATAGAAGAAATATTAACAAGTGTCATGGCTGATACTGCTTCTGTATGTGATACCATTATAGGTTAACTGAACATGTGGCACACTTGGCTATGTGCAAAATGTCTTAGAAGTTGAATATTATCATTGTCATACAGATTTGTAACTCATTCATCCAGAAAAACCCAAAACAATGACATTTCACAGATCCAACAGCAGATTTTCACTTTAATGAGAGAGGTTCTTTATAGACAAATGCTAGAACCATTTATAGAATCATAGAATCATAGAATTAGCTAGGTTGGAAAAGATCTACAAGATCACCTAGTCCAACCATCCACCTACCACCAATAACCCCACTAAACCATGTCTCTCAACGCTATATCTAAATGTTTCTTGAACACCTCCAGGGACAGTGACTCCACCACCTCCCTGGGCAGCCTGTTCCAACAGAATCCAAGTATGCTTCCACATATTGTACGTATCATTTTTATCACGGTCAGAAACTTCTGTGTTCATGTGATTGAATTCTCCTGGTAGTTCATCTGAGTCCTCTAATTAAAAAAAAACTGGCCAAAAATTTTACAATAAGAGGTGGAAAATGCCATCAGCAATAAAGGACAGTCCATCAGAATTGGCATTAACTAATTAATGTTCTGTGTTGAGGAAGACTTCTGAACACAAGCATTTGGATAAAAGTCTTTTAAAGTGATTGATGTTATTGGAGGGTTTATCTAAAACTCAGCAGTGCCAATCTATTTGCCATTCATTTCTCTACAATTTATAAAGTTATTACCTTCTTGGAATATTACCCACTTCATGTAATCATAAAAATTTATGATGTATACCTTTCAAATGCCCATGTAGGAAAAAAAAATATGAATAACAATAAAATATGATTTGTGTAGAGAGTAGAAGTCACATCTTCCTTTTCAATGATCCTTTTTCTTTTCAATAAAGATTATGATATTGAGGTAAATTGTCTGCCACAGTTTAAGAATACATGCTCTGTCATATAGCTTTCTGTCTTGGTATCTGCCTAATGAATGAACCATGACAACCATATTTTCCACAGGTATATTATAGACCAATAAAGTCTGTCAGAAGATATTTGTTCCATAATAGCGATTTTTTTTGTTTGTTTCATTGAAAAAATTGTGCTTTTATTTGTGGAAGGAGTGCCCAGTTCACATGTTTATTGGCAATCTGTACAGAGACTAGTATTTTTAAGGAGAAAATTTCAGAATTTGGCTTACTGTACCCATGGTAGCTTATTCTACAAGTGACCTATGGGAAGACAAATGATGGTAATAAAATGTAGACAGTGTTAAACGTACCCTTAGAATATATAGGTAAATAACATAAAGTGCTAAAACAGTTTTTAAGTGAACCTGTCTGAAGCTACTCCTGGAAGGAGCTCTTCAGAAATATTCATATCCAACAAAATTATTTTAGCTTCAAAAGGAGATGAGGGGGATAAATGTGTAATTGTTTAAATATTTCTCTGTAGTTCTTAAGGGTCTGAAGTTGGGGATGGTAAGAAAAAAATTACACTCCCACCCACACAAAATCTAAAGGAAAATACAAACAACTTAGTTTTCATCCCCTGTTTCAATGTAGCCATAATTCTTGCAGCCATTAAGTTGTGAATGAATTAAAGGTAATTCTGATTTTTAAAGGCTGAATTTATATAGTAATAGTATATAAATCTATTAACACCACTATAGGCATTCTTGTTATTTGGCCATTCTATCTGTATTGTCACTTTCTTTTCCATTTAGCTGCACTGTAATACTTCCTTTAAAAAAAAAAAAAAAAAAAAAGGAAAAATACTGAAGTTAAATTTCCTAACTAGAACAGTAGGAAGATTATTAACCATTGAAACCATTGCTATTTTCCATTAAAAAAAAAGGCGGAACTTATCTTCCTTCACATCAACTTAGCTCTCTTACCTGTTGTGTCAATACTTCTTATAACTTCTATTATAGCATTCTAAATTAGTTAATCATGTTGACAAATATATGATTTGACTTAAATTGTTTTCAGTGAATTCTGTTAACATACTTTCTTCAAAAATCAAAGTAAAGAATGGACTTTTCGTAGATGATTCTGTTGCAGAATTAAGAAAGATGGTATTAAATAGCATTTGTTTTGGGATTGGGACCTGTGAACTACTTTTGTACGTAGTTGTTATTCTTTCCTGTGTAACTGAGAGTTTAGAGAAATGTGCAGAAATGAGTAGGAGCTTGGCTTTTGCTTTTCTGGCTGGCCTTCTATAGAGAAGACAACATTTGACTAGGGAATACTTGAAAATCAGCAAAATCTGGGTATTATGGGATATTATGTTAGGTGTCTGGTTTATGCAACAACAAGGGTTTATCTATGGATATGCTACAAACACAGATAATCAAGAAGTCTTGTGTATCTCTACTTGCATAAGTCTCCAACTGGTAGTAATTGTTACAGATTTTCTCTCATGTTCTTACATGCAAGAATACCTCACTCTTGGAATTCAGGGGATGATGGTTTTCCTCCCTCAGGATGCGTCTTGCATCTAGATAAGAACTTAGCATGAAAGCATTGACAGTGGTGATGTAAGGGATAGAGGACTTGTACAAACCTTATGAGCTAATGTGTAACTGGTAAGAAAGGGTTAAAAACATAGAACTTTTCAAAACTAACATTTGAAAGATCTACATAAAACATAGCATGTGGCAACTTCCAGTCTTCTGATACAGATTGTTTAGCAGACTTCAGTGATATACCAATAGCTTTCAACTTCAGCAATCATCTTTTCAAACACGAGTTATGAAATAAATGAATATTTTTCATGAGGGACTTGTGTGAATAGATTGCTGTCTCTGGAAAGTATTAGCTTATCTTTCTCAGTAACTAAGTGAAATAAAATGAAAAATTCAAAGCTGTAGGCTCTCTTGGGATGCAGTACGTTGTAGGATTCTTTCTCTAGTTTTTTCACTATTTTATCTACAAGCTATCATTCTTACTATACATAATGGATTATTTCTTTCCATTCAAATAATGTGCATGGATAGACATGAGTGATAGCTGCAATTACCATGTGGGAAATGTTAAATGTTCAATACGAATCCTGTTAATTAAATTAATATCTAATTGCTTCCAGAAACATGAATTGTTTTTCAAAAAATTTTGATCTCACAGAGACATTAATTGCTGTAGAAAGATGTATATTTTTTTAAACTTTTTTGGAAGAAAACTGGTTTGTTGACATTATCTGTTAATTTCTTTCTCTAAATAAATGGCAGTAGCTCTAATTTGTGAGGTCTGTGGAGACCATCTTGTTCAGAACTATTTGAAAAATAATTGGATACATTAAGTCTTTAATTCTAAATGTTAAAAATATTTATAGTTTTGTACTGACGTTCCTAATGGAAATACTCTTAGTTTCTATCAAAGAAACTAATTGACTATCACTTTCTCAGACATATGAAAGGGAAAACATTATTTTGAAACAGCAGAAACTACATGTAATGGCGAAAGTTCTTCAGGGGATAGAGGAAATATATATGCTTTCTTTTGTAATGAGAAAAAATAGCTGAATTTATGTGTCTCTGAGATTACAAATACAGAAGTACTCAGAAGCTAAAGGAACTTCAGCTCTTACCTTAGAACTGCGTATCATCATCTTACGTAGGCACTGATAAAGTGACATACAAAAGAAAAATGAAGCAACCAAGCTGTCACTTGCAAGACTTACTGTCATGTCACCTACCTTTTGTGGCTTCATACCTATTACCTATTATATCTCGAAAGCTTCCTTCTGTCAGCTCTTTGTCACTGGAGGTTTTTATGAGGACTGCTCCAAAAGTAATATCTCTTGTTTTATTATGCTGGTCCACAATGTCAGAGGCAGATGGTGGGGGAATGACAGTAGAGGTTGAACCTTCCCACCAATATTCATGCAACACATGGTAGTGGAGGGGCAGTCTGACAGAATGGTGTTTGATGTCGTAGTGCATATGAAGCAAAAGTATGTCACTGAATTCCTCCATGCAGGAAAAGAATGGCACCCACTGATATTCATTGTTTTATGAGACCAAACAGTGGATGTGAGTACAGGGATGAGGTGGGTGGTGCGTTTTAACAATGTCAACAGCAACAGGAAACATGAGCCATGTTCTGGATTGCCATGCAGATTTTTACAAGCACAGCATGCAGGCTCTTGTTCATTGCTGGTGAAAATACAGAGCTAATAGTGGTGACTACGTTGAAAAATAGTTTTGTAGCTGAGAATTTGCTCTATCAAACAGTGTTACTGTTTGTAGTTTCTGAGTAAACAAGTATGAAACATTACATTCACAACAAACTATGTTGATAGTTCTCATCATGTCAAAACAATAAAATGTTACTGAAGTCAGGGATTCAGTTCAGTGTTTAGTATTAAAGACAACTAAAGTAAATAAAAAAGGAAACAACATGAGATCAGATATTTTCCAGATGCAGAGAAAACTCTAGGAAGAAAATGGGAAAAGCATTGAAAGTCAACTGTCTGCAAATCATTGAATATCGATGACTCTTGGACTATCAATGTGCTTTTTAAGAGAGATTGCAAGAGAAAATAACTGAGAACCTACAGTAAGTCACATCACAACCTCCTCTGCTATTTAGATTAAGCAACTTCATCTCACCTTCTCACAAGTATTTAAATCACAAATAACAAATGTGTATGTGTCTTGACAGGTAATACACTAAGGAACTACCTGTGCTGGTGCTGAAACGCTGTAGTGTGGGAAGCAAAGCAGTTTGTTCTCCCACTTGTCAAGGGCTTAGCTCTCTCAGTGTAAAAACATTTCAGAAATGGCTGCCTATTGTGCTACAGTGGGAGAAGAAAGTCTGGAAATATCAGAAATCTCTAAGCTATTATCCCTCAATTATTCCAGCTGCCCCTGTATTCCAAAAAATGCAGAAGTGAATTTCGCTTTCTTGTCCTATAATGTAATGATTTATCTCCCGATATCATGTTCCTTAATTTTGTTTCATCTGATTTTTGCTCCATTAACCTGTTATTATATTTTTTTCCTGCTTGTTTCTATTACAGCAATTTTGAAATGCATTTTGATTTGGGGTAAGCTCTTTCAGAACATTTTTTCTTAAATTGAGGTTATGGCATTTCATTCGTGGATAGAAATAGAGTAGCGTATTTAGTTCTGATGTTCGTATTTAAAGGCAAGCTATGGAAATGTAAGTTAGATCAGGTTATTTTAGTTTTACATTGAATATTGGCATCGCCAACAATTCTTTCCTTCAAAGATAGTACTGGAGATCAGCATAAATTAATCGTTAATGAGTTGTTCTAATAGTTCTGGTTTGTTTATATGAGAAGCACAGAGTTTTCTTATTTAGCTTATTACTTTATGAAGATTTTACTTTATAGAAATCTTTTTCCTGAAGTTAGTAGAAATCACATATTTGCTCTAGCAGGGATAGGAAACATTCATTTTGCCATGCATATAGTTTTAAATAATGAAAATAGACTAAATCTAATGTTAATCTTGCTTTGAATATCACAGTGATGAAGAGTTGTCATGTTATCAAAAATTTACCTCAGTGTACTTTGGGCAATTTATGTTTGTTTTCGAAGTGTATTACATGGAACAAACTAGTATGCTATTTTACTAGCTTTTGCAAAAAAGTCATGCTTAAAAACAAGTATTGTGTTCTTAGTTGATTTGGTTAGTTGTTACTAACTTTGCTTAGTTAGTAACACAAATTAAAAAATCAGAATGATTAGGACGACCATCAGTCTTCAATCCTCTGAGTATGTGGACTCAACTACTTTTGTTTCTAGAAAAGACCGTTTTTACAGGTCAGGACTGAAGTGTGATGGTGCAGTACAAGGCAGAGTTACTAACAGAATAACAACGGGATTTTTTCTATAGAATTTCTTTAGCAAAAACAAATGTAATAGTTTCAGTATCAAATAGGAAGGTAAACATTGATGAAAAACATAAATGTTTTCTAGCAAATACTTACTATATAGAAAACTCATTTTCCTAGTCTTTCCCAGTTTACCTCATTAAATTGACTATGTTGGATCAAATAGAGATTTCAGTGTCTGATTTGGCTAGCAAATAGTTTCAGCTGAATATTTGTTGTTTTTTTTTTTTAAAGTAGAAAATAATGTTTTTGGTTTTTGTTTTAAACTTGTGTTCTGTTTCATTGTTCCATTCCCTTTAGGTAATTAAACTCATTTTTAGATAACATTAAAGCTAAATTATGTTAGTAATTACAGTACAATGATAAAACCCCAGGCTATTGATCCTGGTGATATTTGTACTTATCTTTTATTCAGTGCACTCTTTGAGAATGATGTATTATTGCTGTAGGCCATAGTTGGTAAAAATGAAATCTCTGAACTTACAATTTCCATTAAAACTCTTTGGTGATCCACAAAAGTCTGTCATCTATCTTTGCCCTGGGATCAAAATCACACATGTGAATGAGTATAACAGGAAAGACATTTGCCTTTGCTTGTGAGAATTAGGTGCAGTATGGTAATTTCTTTTTCTCATGCAGTCTGTGTGTAAACAAAACTTTCTACTACAGGAGAAAACAAAGGGGAAGATGCTTACAGTCACTGAAAGATTCTGTAACTTAATTTGTGCTGGACAAGGGAAGCTGAAATATGCAGTGTAAATACAGATTATCTTTAGAATTGCCATTGCATTATTTCATCTTCCCTCATCAAAGATGTTAGATTTTGACTTGTTGGGTTTGGAGTGGTTTGTTTTGTTTTTGTTTTGTTTTGTTTTTTTTTTAAAAAAAGACTTGTAATATTTTTTTTCCTAAAATGCTCAGCAGGTTATTTTATTACTTAAAAGGACAAATGCCTACAATGCTCATTTCCCACAGCATTGTTGATTCGCTTGGTTTTCTCATGTTGAAACCTTTAGTTAGGGAAGAAATCAATCTAGATACAAACTGAAATGCTAACCAAAAGTAGCTCTTTTCAAATTTCTTTTTGTTTTCCAAAACGTACATTCTTCTGGTTCTGTATTGTTGGGAAACTCCCCAAGTTTCCCACAGGGTCACCCCCCACAGCGCGGGAAGCTCTACACTCAATATGAGTTCACGGCTTCTACTTTATTGTAGCAACACACCATCTTATATAGCATATATGCTTCCAGGGATACAGGGTCCAGGGATACAAGCTCTATGCAACGCACACGCTAACAAATCGTTGCCCGAGTAGTCTCCATATATGGGATATGTTGTTAACTACAATACTATGGATACAGAATACTATGGATATGCTGAAATATACTAGAACACACTGGAAACACCACATTCCACGTATCTAGAGATTACATCATTACATCATAAATCATTAGTAAATCAGTAACTACGTGCTACCGAGCGCTGCCAAGCAA
>NC_034412.1:27222437-27248383 GCF_002078875.1 Numida meleagris | reverse complement strand
ATATGTTGTTAACTACAATACTATGGATACAGAATACTATGGATATGCTGAAATATACTAGAACACACTGGAAACACCACATTCCACGTATCTAGAGATTACATCATTACATCATAAATCATTAGTAAATCAGTAACTACGTGCTACCGAGCGCTGCCAAGCAAGCTGTTTCCCAACACTGTATTTGCGAAAAAAATCAAACCTTACACCTTAAGAATCTTTATGTCACTTCTTGCTATACAATATTATTATATGGGTGACACAAACTTTAACTGTAACAAAGAATTAACAAATTGAAATAGTAGGTGAAGGTGATTTGGATTTTTTATTTCCAGTTTATTTTAGATTGAAGTTAACATGTTATAATTCTTTTGGTGGCAGGGTAGATGATATACCCTAGTGGTACGTTGTGAGATCTGTGCTAGGCATGAGGAGAATGGAATAAACTCAGGAATGGTAATGAAGCCTGATGGGAACAATATATTATTACATTATCAGTGCTCTGTTCCTAGGACAAGCCTTCAGTTCATACTTATGTGTTCTAAGATGAACTTTATTAGCTGCTCTGTCATGTTAAGGGAGTCAGTTTGGTTGTTATGAAATAGCAGCCATACCCATAATCACCTTCTTAAATTCATTATTTATTAATAATTGTGAAAAGTTGATGAGGAATAACTGGCTGAAGAATACAGATTGTGAAATAAGCTTCTGCCAGTGAAAGGTCTTCATATCCAGATACTGTAACTTATTTTGATGTAATTTCTCAGACTTATAGGGAAGAAAGAATTATTTTTATTACAATAATTAGGAATTAAGAAGGAAATGGTTCCTTCTTAAGAACCACTAAATTTTCATCCAGTAGGAAGAAAATGTTTTGAAATATCAACAGAAATTTCAACACTTTGGTAATTATTTTGACATGATGTTTATTCCAAGAAAGTAATGTAAACTATATTTGTATAATGTAAGTTTGGGTCTCTCTCTAAATATATAAGTAAATAGAGTATATCTTAGAGAATGTTTTTTTTTAAAGGAGGAGAGAAATGGATCTAGTAGCACAGCCTTTATTTGGGAGGCTATGTTGATGCTAATATTTTAGGGATTGAAAAATTGAAGTAAGAGAACTTACTTGCTTTTTACCTGAAGTATAAATGTAGAAATGATTGGTATATAGTGGTTGTGTGTGTATGTAGGTGTTTTTTTTATATTTTTAAAACAGTTGAGAATATTTATGTTAACATGTCTCAAATATAGCCAGAATGTGTCAGGACTTGGGAAAAATATGTGACTGGTTAGCAAACATCTAGTCTATTACAGTAGCATATGCATTTCATTAGAAAGGAGTCAAAATGGGTAGGTTTTAGACTCTGATTTTACAACAGTTAGGCTTTGTGGAGGGGGAAGTGCTGTGTTGTTTGCCACAGTGGCAACTCTGATGTTTGAAGTTCATGGTCTTAGGAGACAGCAGTGCTTTTCCTTCAATATATCCTTTTATTCAGGGAAATGAGTAGAATTTCCTAGTCCTTGTTCTGTTATATACTCTTTTTCTAGTCTATATAAACATTCTTGTAATCTGCATTCTCCTGTAATACAGAAAAAGCGCAGATGTTCTTTCATCCCAATAAAGACTGGACTAGAAACGTATGATGGGGTGACCTGATGATAGAACATGCAGCAGGCTTCAGCTACATCTCTCTCCATTCCTCAGCTGCGCCTTGACTGACATTGCAGGAATTTTTTTCATGAAAGAAAGTCCAAAAACAAATCAACACTGGGAGAAGTGCATTGTAATTCGTTTAATAGAGCTCAAAGTTTGCACTCGATATCAACTGCCTTGGTTTAGCAGCCAAGATGATTTTTTTCTTTCCCAGTATTCTGCACTTGAATCTCAGGTGAAGAAACTGCAGAAATCATATAACTTGATATGAGTTTTCACACAGTTTTTTGTTTATTTTTCTTCTCTTCTGTTGGAGGGCAGGTTGCTCGGCAGCACGTAGCTACTGATTTACTAATGATTTACGATGTAATCTTAGATGAAAGGGGCAAGTTATACTTGCATGGAATGTGGTGTTTCTAGTAGAGTTCTGTACTTAACAACATGTACTGTACACAAAATTAGCCTGGATAACGGTATTGTTCTCTTATATGCTTGGTCGCATAGACCCTGTATCCCTGGGAGCATGTATGCTATATAAGATGGTGTGCTGCTACAATAAAATCGGACGCATCTCATATTGAGTTGATCGTGCATTCCCCACGCGAGTACCGGTAGGGCAACCCTTTGGGGATACTGGGGCGTTCCCCAACACTCTTCTACTGTTTCTTTACCTCCTGGAAGCAGCAAGGGAATGAAGTAAGCAGGAAGTGTAATAGCAGAAATCAGGCTGTGTAATTCCAAAAATCCGCAAACTGCACTTAGCTGTCCAAGTCCTTCTTAATCCCTTATCAGGTATTCCAGAATTACAACCCTGCTTCAGACCATGTTGACTGCCTTCTACAACCTTCTTCCTCTGCCATCATCCTAGTTCCCTCATGACTATTGTTGTACTTTATGCCATGTTATCAGTCATCAACCATCTTGTAGTTTTTGTTATTTCTTTGGTATTTTCTTTGTATTGGGGTCATTTAATGTGTTTTGGATACATTCTTGCTTTCATTTATACCCTGTAAAAGCAACAAACTGCTTTCCTTTACTTGCTAGTGTCTAACATTCTTAGCTCATATTTTTATTGTTAGAAATCTCCGTTTAGTATTCTATACAGTTGAGATTTCAGCTGAACTAATGTTATTCTTATTATTCTCAGGTCTCATTGTATGACAACTCATGTTTAGCTTCATTGCAACTTACAATATCCTTTCTTTCTAATGTTTTATTGCTATCTTGCTTGATTCCCCCTACCCCTTGCCCCCGAACCACTATGAACAAATGTAGAACATTGGAAATCATTCTGGCAATTAGGAGCAATCTTAAGGATTTCTCAAAAAAATACTTAGAACTGTGTTAGAAGATAATCATAGCAATGCTATTCCCCAGCTTCCTTGTTCTCCAGAGCATCATGACACTGTCCGGCATGACATCCTTTTTGCTAAATTGGAGAAAAATGGATTTGATGGATGGACCACTCCTTGGATAAGGAATTGGCTGGATGATTGCACTCAGAGTTGTAGTCAACAGCTCAATGTCCACATGGAGACTGGTGACAAATGGCATTCCTCAGGGATCAATGCTGGGACCCATGTTTTTTAACATCTTTGTAGACGACATGGACTTTTCATAAGGGCAGAGAGCACCCGGACAATGGAAAATGACTTTAAACAGGAAGAGGGTAGATTTAGACTGGATATTAGGAAGAAATTCTTTCCTGTGAGGGTGGTGAGACACTGGAACAAGTTGCCCAGAGAAGTTGTGGATGTCCCCTACCTGGATGCACTCAAAGCCAGGCTGGATAGTGCTGTGAGCAACCTGGTCTAGAGGGAGGTGTCCCCCTCTATAGCAGGGGGTTGGAACTAGGTGATCTTACAGGTCCCTTCCAACCCAAACCGTTCTATGATTCCGTGATCATTGTCATGTGACAGAGGCTTTATATGTGGACTGTAAGGACACTGCTTCAGTAGTATTCTGGGAGAATAGATCACATTTAGATCAACTAAAAATAAGGATTTTGCATAACTAAGGACTTGATTTAATCATTTACAAAGGTGTGCAATATATTTATACCTTGACTACTAAAAGCAATATTATCTCCTTTATTTTTTTTGTTCTCTATTGAATGGTTTTTATTTCAGTTAGTGAGAAGCTAATCAATAGTTCCCAGACAACTTAAAATTGTTTAATATTGGAGCCTTTCTGCAGTAATTTGCCTCTCAGAGTTTGAGAAAAATCCATGACAAGCTGCAAAATGCATTTTTAGGACTAATTCCTTGTATTAGCCTAACTGTTAAAGGAACTTAACTATTGCTGCAGAATCACAGCCACAATATGATAAAAGTATCTTGGCTAATTTTTTCATGTCTTCACTGAACATATACTTATAAAAGGTAGTTGCATTTTACAGGAAAAAAAATTGCTTACACTTTGTTTTACCAATGATGATCCTTATAAACACTAATCAGTTTCAGTGAAATTTGTTGTGCTTTACCTGATCTCAAGCAGAGTGAATGAAATATTCATTAGATGTACATTGTCCACATTGCTTAATACATGAATGTTGGGAATAAGGCAAAGAGGTACCAATACTTTTTTACTACACCTCTTTAGGCATTTAAGATGTGCTTACAGATGAAATAGAAAAAATAAGATTTCCAGGAATTTGTTTTTATCGTTGCTGCGCTAAATGAGGTTCTATTCCTGATGATTACCGTAATCCATGTGATTTTAATGTATACTTTTTGTCATGTTACGTATGTTACATTATCATATTAATGAGCTATGAAGTCTACTCTTATTCTCTGAAATCAGTCTAATTATACTGTAATCTTTAATTCATTAGGTTGACTGCTACATACATTAACTGCCTACTCAAATGTATCAAAGACAAACAGCTGCAACAGGCTTTCAGGACCTCCTGCTTTCTTCCATCATCAAGACAGCTAGCTACGTAACTCAACATTGGGATAGTCCTTAGGTGGCTATCATGTCATATTTAATGGTCTGCATTTTACTCTTTTCCTAGTGTATAAACCCAAGTTTGGGAAAATAAGTTGTTACTGTTATGTAAAAACAGCACCAGAGAAACCTGTGCTTTTCCAGGGCTCGTGACCAGTCAGCTGTCAAGGCAGAGCTTTGGGAATTGTCTGGAGATGCCTTTTGCTTAACCAGGGCAACTCTGGGTATATGTTTGCTTATGAAAAAAAGCTGCAGTGTTTCATTCATTTGTCGTGGGAAAGCTTAGTGATAAAGTTCCAACATCTTCTAACAATGTTCAGATGTCAGAAAAGGGCCACCAACATCCAGGAGACTTACTGTTGTCAGTCAACAGTACAGGGCTGTGTTACTGTACTAAACATTGTGCTGTCAGCAACATCAAACTAGGCTAAATTTCTTGTGGGGTTTAACCAACACCAGTGGAAATACTTAATTGTCATTCTTTCCTACCCTGGACGTTGTGTCTAGATGCTGGTGCTGAAATAAGTGGTTACTACAGTGATGTATGAGTTCTATAGTGCTCCCTGACACCAAGCAATGGAATTTAATGGGATCAGTAGTGGTCCAGCATCCTGGATGTTGAAGTCTTTCACAGATGGGAAGAATAAGGAAACATCACATCAGTGGGGAAGTGCACTATCTTCACAAGTGAGAAAAGGATTTGGAAAGAAACTAAGAAAAAATAGGCTTCAAATAAAAGACGTCCTTAGGGGCGATGAGTCTGTATTGACACATTACTACCTATATTCACGACACCAGGAAGAACAGTTATAAGTGTGAACTTTGCCAGGCATAAAAAGTACCTCTGACATTGAAATGAATGTTTCTTTTCCATAGCGGCAAAGCTGAATTAGATAGTTACTTCATAAGAAATCTACAGAAGTTATACTCAAAAACATATCACATTTGATCAACTGTTTTTTTGTTTGCTTGTTTTTGTAGCTTTCATTCTTTAATAATTTTAAATGTTAAATCCTCAGTAAGTCAGTAATTTCTGAGTATGTTTTACTTGGGTGGATTTAATTAACAGTTGTTACTGTAGCCAAGTAATGTCAGAAGTCTGTGAAACATCACTATAAAGAATTTGCATAGTTGTCTGTTTACTCCAGAGTCTTTCTTCCTGTCACTCAGTAACAATATACAAGTAGTTGTAGTTTCCAAGTCTGATACTTGTTTAATCCTGGCTTTCATGATCAGAAATGCCCAAGTTGATCTTGCAGTTCAATTTCATTAACAAAAAAACGTAATCGTAAAACAGAAGATATCAGTTTGGACAGCTGAACAAAACATCTGCACTCTATGTTAGTCTGGCCTGACTTCTTTCCACCAGTATTAAATATCAGCAGTGATGAGACTTCTGAGAGGGAATGAGTGACCCTGTACCTCTATTCTGCCACTCCTGTGAGGCTTTAATGCTCTGTGAAGAGGAACTATGGAGGTGCATCTCTGAAAGCCTGTCACCATGTGCTTTCACTTTCACACTTGCGTGGACATAGCTGAAATGGCTGAGATGCAGAAACTCCACCCTTCTCGCAATTTTGACAGAAAACATATATGTTTTTGTTTTTTAAACCACAGCCTTGTCATGCATATTCATTAAATTGACAGTGGGGATAATTTGTCCATGCACAATGCATTTCATTCAAAGATTGCTGATTATAAAAGTACTATTAGTTGGTGGTTTGGAGTTCTAGTATAATTCATAGAATCCTAGAATGGCCTGGGTTGAAAAGGACCTCAAAGATCAAGGAGTTTCAAGCCCCCTCCTGAGTGAGGGGTCACCAACCACTAGACCAGGCTGCCCAGAGCCACGTCCAGTCTGGCCTTGAATGCCTCCAGGGACAGGCCATCCACAACCTCCTTGGGCAACCTTTTACGGTGCGTTACTACCCTCTGAGTGAAGAATTTCCTCCTAATATCTAACCTAAATATCCCCTGTCTCAACTTAAAACCATTCCCCCTTGTCCTATCACTATCCATCCTCATAAACAATCGTTCCTCCTCCTGTTTCTACGCTCTCTTCAAGTATTGGAAGGCCACAATGAGGTCTCCCCGGAGCCTTCTATTCTCCAAGCTCAACAAGCCCAGTTCCCTCAACCTTTGCTCATAGGAGAGGTGCTCCAGCCCTCTGATCATCTTGGTCGCCCTCCTCTGCACTCTTTCCAAGAGCTCCACGTCCTTCTTGTGCTGGGGGCCCCAGGCCTGGACACAGTACTCCAGATGGGGCCTCACAAGAGCCAAGTAGAAGGGGACCACCACCTCCCTCTCCCTGCTGGCCACTCCTCTTTTAATGCAGCCCAGAACATAGCTGGCCTTCCGGGCTGCCAGCGCACATTGCTGGCTCATGTCCAGCTTCTCGTCCACCAGGACCCCCAAGTCCCTCTCCGCAGGGCTGCTCTTGAGGAGTTCTTCCTCCACTTTGTATAAATACCTGGGATTGCCCTAGCCCAAGTGCAGCACCTTGCATTTGGCCTTGTTGAACATCATACTTCCCTGTTGGGACTATTTTAGCAAAGTGGATTTCATAGAATCATAGAATCCTTAGAGTTGGAAGGGACCTCTGAAGGCCACCTAGTCCAAATTGCCTGTTGAAGGTCTGGATTCCTCTAGAAGAATTAGAGATAGAAGGTCTCAGACATTTTTGGTTATTCTATTCTATTACGTGTATGTGTACATATTTTGCCTTCCATCTCTGGATTAAGAAAAAAGAAAATAAACAATAGGTAAGGTCTTCCATGACCAAGTTTTCTTGGTCATATTAACCTCTGGTAGATCCTGCTGTTCTATTAAAATAGAAAGTATTTGTGCACTTGTCCTTCTTAAAACAGGAAAAAATCTTAATAGTTTTCAAAAACTTAAATGCCTTATTGAAATAAGATGAATAAGAAACAAATGTTCCCAACAAACTGGCATGCGAATCCACCAGACAATACTGTTCTAGAAGCTGTGAACTCTGACTGAGCTGCTACAGTTTTCTGCAAGTGAGGTTTCTGTGGTATAGTTACAGTCATTGCTAGAGTTCTGTTCTCTACTAGGGCCGTGTTACTAAATCGTTACGAAACTTTCAATTTTCTTAGCAGATTGTTTTCCATTTATGTGGTTAGATGAATAAGGTCATGGCCTTGAGAGCCTTGTGAGTTCATGGCATTCAAAAATTATTGCTATTAAATCAAAGTGCTCTATTTTATACAGATCCATTTGCCTCCTCTGT
This sequence comes from Numida meleagris, assembly GCF_002078875.1. NCBI lineage: Eukaryota > Metazoa > Chordata > Aves > Galliformes > Numididae > Numida > Numida meleagris. The sequence continues at coordinate 27,240,527 of NC_034412.1, read as the reverse complement.
AAAGTGAGAAAACATTAAGTAAGAAATATGTAGATTGTTTTAAGATTCATTCCACTAATTTTGGTGTGAGTTAAGGCTAAAGATCTTCAGACAAGAAAAATTTTGCACAATTCTTCTCTCAGTTAAAAATAAAATTAGCAGCACAGACACTTGTTTGCTTATGATTAATAACATTTTCTCTCGGACAGAAACATTCATACTCGCAGCCCTTTATTTGTGGCAGTTACCTCTTTTTAAGTTCATAGAATTGCTCAGATTGGAAAAGACCTTCAAGATCAAGTCCAACCGCAACCTAATCATACTACCGTAACATCACTAAATCATGTCCCTGAGCACTGCATCCAAACAGTTTTTAAACACATTCAGGGATGGTGACTCAGCCACCTCCCTGTGGAGCCTATTCCAGTGCTTAACCCTTTCTGTAAAGAAGTTTTTCCTAATATCCAACCTAAACCTCCCCTGGAGCAACTTGAGGCCATTTCCCCTTGTCCTGTCACCTGTCACCGGTGAGAAGGGACCAATCCTGCTCTCACTGAAATCACCTTTCAAGTATTTGAAGAGAGCAATCAGGTCTCCCCTCAGCCTCCTCTTCCCCAGACTAAACAGCCCTCGTTCCTCTGCAGTTGTTGGGACTCTGCTCAAATGTCTAAAGTAGTCTTAGTTTCTGTGCTCTGGAGAGGTAATACAGCTTTAGGCTTTCCCTGGAGTCTTTATCAAATCAGTTTTTGTACTAAGTATGACAGCTGAGAAGTTAAATAAGGATCTGTGACTTCTCCAAATCTCCCAGGCAACGTAATTATAACCTTGTTAAGTACAATCTTATGGTGCAATCATATGAAGAGCTTTCTCAAACATCAGATCAAAAGGTGAGAGACACTAATGCCTGCCCCAAAAAACCACACCAAACCTGCCAACAAGAAACCCAACCCCAGAAAGCCCCAACACATCCATTCAGCAAGCTTTGGATTACTGATATGGTATGACCATGTACCTACTGAAAGCAACTTTGACCGCAAGGAAGAAAAGGAGTTGGAAATAATGCTTGAAAGTTGTAGGAAAATAGGGTATTTGTTAGCATAACTGCACAGACATTGTTCCATGTGTTTGTGCGTATGTACTTTGCAATGTTTTCCCGTCTTCATTCTTGCCTAACATCAGTGTCTATTTGTTAATTTATCTGAGAATGCCCTGAGATAGGAGACTCCCTTAAAGCCCCTGAGGCAGTCTGTGGAAATGTCACATGAATATGGTTAATTATATGAGCTGAGCTGGTGTGTAATTTCTTTTATGTTTTTGTTTGTGGGTCGTTTCTACAGGTTTGTTGCATGTTTTTCTTTTTTTTTTTAGTCTGACTACTCTTTTTACCACTAGCCATTGTAACAGGCCAAGATACTCTATGAATCCTAGAAGCAAATCATTGTGTTCAAGAAATGTTTAGATGTTCTACTAAAGGACATGGTTTAGTGGGGAAATGTTGGTGGCAGGTTGACAGACTGGATGATTTTGGAAGTGTTTTCTATGCTTGGCAATTCTAAGGTTCAATTTTACAGAAAATACTATATTTTGTAACAAGTATAGAATAGCTTTAGATAGGTGAAGCAAAGAGGGTTCCTTTGTCCCCATTCTTTGTCACTCCATTGTAGTGTTGTCCTACCAAAACTTGAGTGCTCCAGTTACATCAGTGCAGTCTTTCACAACATCTGGAGTATAAACGTGGGAAGCTAGAGGCTGTGGAGCTACAGGCAGTCAACGAGTGTGTCCATGTGTATAAGTTGGTGGTAAATTCACCTTTCTTTGAAATAACAGCAACTACAAACTGGAAAAGGTGTATATGCATGCATTTGGGAAGATGTGGGACACATAGTGGGTGAAGGAAAGTGAAGGAGTCTTTCCCCACTTTGGTGTTGTGAAGATATTTGTACTAATGAATGTGGTGTTCCTGTAGCATTGTCCCACATCACTTGACAGGATGTGATTACGTGGGTCAACTGTGTTTAACGATTTATGATAAAATGGAGAAGAGACATAAGCATATAGATGAATGAGTCTATGTAGATAGAGTAATGAGTGAAATTCGGTAATTCAAGGTCAACTTTTTGAGTAGCTGTCTAATCGCAAGTTATAATTGAAGCTCAGTTCATGAAAAGCTGTTCCTACTGTAATTTGCCAGCATGTCACTTAAGATTTCAACATTATGGAATACTACACCTTTAAAAGTCTAAGGCGACTAATGCCATCTTTTGAGGAAGAGAAGCGTTTGCTGGAAACAGGCAGGAGAGCAATAAATCCATCAGAAGCCAAGAAATGCTTGGTGCTAGGAAGAAAACTGAAGGCCTCATTTAGAATAAGTAGCAATAGGGGGATGCTTTTACCTGCAGGAAGATTACATACTTTAAATCAACTTTAGCTCTTAGGGGCATTTTCCTGTTTGCTAAGAAGCAGGATTCATTCTAGACCACATGATAGCCCTTCCTGCTGTTTTGATGTAAAGCCTTCTCGAGCTTATAAATCACAAATAACTTCACTGTTTGACTTCATAGCTCCCACATCTGCAGTTCCATGTATTCAGTATGTCATTCAAGGTGGATAGGGTTTCATCAATCTTCAAAATACACCATGAGATAAATTTACAATGTTTAATTTTTCACTCTGTCTCAAAACTTCAGTCACGGGAGAAGAAAGGCAAACATAAAACAGAAGCCTGCTTGCAGAATATTAAAGGAAAGTCTTCACTCAGATCCAAAAGTAGTAACATTCTAACAAATAGCAAAATGTGTATTGATCTTGTACCTCATCTCAGTGATATAAGAGGAAAAGAGGTCTGGATATTCGTTTGTTATTTTTTATTTTAATATAAAAAAGGTAAATCAACAAAACTTTTGTAATTTTTGTGAAGCTTCTTTTTGCATTTCCTTCTAGAGGCAAGATGTTTATTTCTTTCTATTTACTGTTACAAATGTTTTTTTTTCATTTTTTATCATTTAAATACTTTTCATACTTTGAAAATAGTGACTATGATCAATGATAAAACATTATGTGTAAAAAGAAAAAAAAAAAGTTTGTTTTAAGCTGAGGTTTTTGTTAAATGATCAGTAACTGGGAACAGGCCTGCATGCCAGGAAATCTTTTCCAGTTTCCATAGAAATATGTGCTGTTACTATAGACATGTTTCATACAGGTTGGTCATCATCTGTTCTCATCATTTCTTACAGGTTTACATTGTTCATGATAAATTGCTCAGTGCTGCTTAGTAAATTTGCATGCAGCTGTGGAAAGAAATGCAAAATTTTAGAAAGATATCTTAGAAATATCTTTCAGAAAATTGAAGCGTCTAGCTTTTCTTTTTCAGATAATCTCTTCTGTGCTTTTTCACAAGCTTCAAGGATGAAAAACTTTAGAAAAGCTTATGCAAATATTTGTCATATCATGCTGATAGAGCTCTGCTATGCTTGTTTGCCTAAAGGGTTCAGAACTATTCAATCCGTTCTGCCTCCTTTTTTGCCCCCTTTCCCTTTAAAAGACAGAAAATAACTCATTAAAGACGAGTACGTCTGTGACAAAAGGTAACTTTGCTAATTTCTGTCCTGGCAAAAAGGAATGATATCATCTCTCTTCTTTCCTCTTTGTGTGCATGGCTGCTGATACGGAGTATTTAAGTTAGATTACTTGTTTTTAGGAAAATTATAGAACAACATGGTTGTATGCTTTTCATGAAGTGCTATAACTATCGTCCAGTTTATACTAGTAATTTGGCGTTCCTTTTCTTTTTGTACCAGAATTACAACCTCAAACTGCTCTACTGTGTATAAGCCTTGCTATTTTTAGTTTCAGCTAAAATTTTAAACTGTAAATTTAATTATATGTTATTGAGAAACTATTTGAAAATCTATGTGCTCTGTCATACAATCAGTCATAAGTGATTATTATTTTATTGACACAGCCAAGTCTTCTGATCCAATCCAGCAACAGTTGGTATAATCCATTATTGGTATTAATTGCTATGATAGCAAACATTCTCATTAAGGCATCACATCATCCATTTGCTCACTCATTTATGCATACATATTAAAATGCATGTAAGAAGTGAAATCCCATTACAAGGTTCAGAACAAGTTTTAAACACAGTCTGTAAAAAACAAACAAAACCCAAACCAAAACTAGCCATGAGCAGACTTGTAGGGCCGTTAGTTCTTCAAATACAAGTTGAGTATCCTGAAAAATAAGTATATAATCTCAGAACAAAAAGAGAACTACTGAACACTCCTTCTACTGAAGTGTACTGATGAAAGAGGGACAAAACAGGTGGAAAGTATATTCTTTAAGTTCTCAGCCTTGCTCTTGAGTCACCGGAAGGAGAATCCAGAGCACGACCCAGGTAGGACCCCAAGTGCTAATCCAGCACTAGGACAGCTCTGATTCTGCGATGGAGATTAGGTTACCTAGTTTCAGACTTTTTTTTGAATTTAATGTTAAAGTATCAAAGAAATTCATTTTGTAAACTGTGTAAGATGGTTTGTGCTTTTTATTATTCATTTTTTAAATGTGCATCAAAATAGTTCGTATTGTTTTATCATAAGAAAATAACTTTTAACTCACTTTTTTTTTTAAATGATGTGTGCTAGGAACTTTTTAGTGTAGCATTGTTGATATTTATAGCAGTTCTTGGTTTTGAATTTGCTTTTTTTTTTTGATTAATCTTTGTTTATTTCTACTTAGTGCTAGACACTTCCTGCTGGATGATAACTAAAGCTAATAGACTGTGGTACAGAATAGCAACTTTAATTATTGTTGTATTTTCAATATACTGCATACTCCTTTTTTGTAGCAATAGCATCCATTCCTCTTGAGTTAAAAAACAACAGATATTAATAACCAGCAGTGAATACATCTTCTCTTGTAATTTTTTTCTTTAGAAAAAAAAATATTGTATTTAAAATTAAAAAAAAAAAAATTAAGCAGGAACTACTGAATTACTTAAGTCTGAACCAGAAATGATTGTTGTTCTTTTTCAACTGATTCAAATATTTTATAAATATGTAAACAGAAACGAAAGATCAGATACTTTTCTGTAAAGTATACTTTGCATTATAATTTCCATAATACCACTTAAATTTTGAAAGAGGGCTAATCCAACATTTTATCTGATAATTTTCACTAATTGTGAGCCAAGTTTTATTTCCTCACTCTAGCTGAGGTAGAATCCTGAACTTAGTTTACCTAATTTTTGGCTGTTTTGTATAAGAGGAAAAATAGACTCCAATCTGAGAACTGGCCTTTCCCTCAGAAACAATTGGTGTGCACTTCAAATCTTGGAAATCAAACATTCTGGTGTTTGTGATGGTTGCAACTGTTTGCAGAAGTTGTCTGCACCAGCTGAGAATCAGGTGATGTCAGTAAAATTCAGTTTTACAATGATAAATAATTTATTATCCATACCATGATATGTAAACAATCATTCTCCTTCTAGTGTATCTATTTAGAGATATTGATTTCCAAGTCTGTGGTTAGTTAATATTGAATCTGAGTATAATTTCTACAGTGTTTGAAAACAGGTACGTTAACCAGTCAGAAAATATCTAGTCTTGTTCCTAGCTAGAGAGTGTACATATCCCAAAAAGAAGCATCTGTTGCCATCACAGCTCTAAAATCTGCACAATTCCTAGAAATAGTTGCAAAATAACATTTTCTCTCCATGTGTTTTGGTAGTCTTCAAGGGTCATCATCTTCTCTGCTTACGTTGACTACTGCAGTTTGTCTTCATTAGATATTCTTTATACATAAGTTTTCTGTAACTTTATTACTGCCAATGCACAGTGCTACTTTCTACCTCTTTTCCTCAGTTCTTTCTGCTCAGAAAGCTACTTAGTAGTGATTTGATGCTTGTTCTGCAACTCATTCGTCCCAGTTCAAGTACTGGCAATCAAAAGATTGAACCTGCAGTCAGCATTTGATCATGTTTATTTTCTGTTGCCTGTTATCCATAACCCCACTACTGATATTTTTGAACTAAAGCAAAATTCCTTCATGTTTACTAGGACCTCCTGTGAAACCAGAATGATTATTTAATTTTCCTATGGAAAAATGTCAAAATATTAAAGTTGGTAATGACATGGCATACAGGTATGATTTTGAAGAGAACATTGTTTTATGAGGGGGGTCTCTGGGGGTCTCTATACACAAACCAAGTCTGAGTTTGAGCCTGGGCATAGAGCCCAGCTCTTGGCTTGCATCACCAATAGAAATTCAGGACAATACAATTGTATACCGAGAATCCCCTGGAGGCAGGAATGAAATTATATAAATTATCAGAGAATTTCAAAATTAAGTTGGTGACTATCTACCCTATATTCTTGCATCTTTTTTTTTTAAACCACGTTTTTATCACCATTTCATGTGGTCTGAAGGAAAAAAAAAGGTGATCATGATAATGACATAGGTTATGTTAAGTTGCACCTGGGTTCTAACACATGGTATGGGTAAAACTCGACGTTTTCAAAGATTTCTCATTTTCCAGACCATTTAGTTGCTCTGTGCAAAGTATAATGTAATTAGGCTCTTTGTAAAGATCTCTGTTCCTTAATATACAAAAGCCTGACTTTATTCTATGCTATATTCCAGGTTGCCTGCTGGTTCTTAGCCTGTAGAATTCTGTGAGCTGTCAAAGAATCTATTTGGCTGCTGAAGTAAATCACAAACTCTGAGTACAGTACTTAGAGTTACTAGAAAATGTAACATGTACTTATTTTTGGAAAAAAAATTTCTTCAGTGATGCCTCTTCAGAGAAACAAACAATAAAGCAAACACTTCAAACACTTGAATATGTTGTTTAAATGACTATACTGCATTCTTGGAATATTTGTGAATTTTTTTTTTTTTGTATCTGTTAGGTAGTATTTGTAAAGTGTTTGGATATTTTTTTGCTCAAGTTGAACAGTATATAACACTTATTTTTGAACAAATACAAAAGGAGTATATGCATATCCCTAATATATGTGCAAATATTTTATGTACAAGCATGCACACATTCCCGTCAAAAATGTTTCCTGTAGTTTTGTCACTTATGCCACAAGAAAAGAACCTGTGAAAGCACATAGCTGTAGTTTGCATGTTCAAATATCATAGATGTGCATTTTATCTAAAATAGCAGCTACAGTAACTGGATAGATCATAGTACTGTAATTGTAGTTTCCAATGCTTATTCTAGCTTGCATGCAGATAATTCAATTGCTCTACAATAATTTCTGATACACTATAACTTCTGTATCCATGGTGTTATCTGATTTTTTTCAGATGTTGAAAATAAAGTTTTCGTCATGTCACAGCTCCACCCCTGTTTTTAGTGAACAGAAATCTGTGTGTATTTCGTACATACATATCTCTAGTCATTAAAAGATAGAGGGAACTTTGTACTTCAGAGGGGGTTATTTATTTCTCATATGCTTGACTTCACTGAATTAGAAAGTATGCGCCTTCCATGTAGCAAACTAATTCTCCCTCATTCTCCCTTTTAACAGGATAAAATCCTTGTTATAAGATTTCTAAATCTATTATGTAATGTTCTTTTCCTATTTATCTATTTGCATGTTGCTTTTTGCTGTAAGAAAACTGAAGTACAAACACAAAAATGTTCTAGGCTGAAATACTCAATAATGTACATTCACTTTATAAAGTAAAAGTCTACCTAGCTGTTGTCTTTCTCCAGGAGCTGTTAAAACTGAGCACCCCAGAAAGCATGTAAGACCAAGACAATCATGTCATTCCACTGATACTGTAAAATTTCTCAATGAAAATCCTGGACCACTTCACTTATGTGTGGTCAAGAAAATACTTGAGATGAACTCTAGAGCTCTGAAAACAGAAACACTGAACACCTCTCTAATGTTACTTTACCATGAGCTGACTAGCCTGGCTAACAATAATGCAGTCCACCAGCAGACAGTCTTAGCTAAGAGTTTTATAAGCATCGATCTTGTATTAGGGTAGGAGGGTGTGCTTTAACTTCTCATCCCTGGGATTCTGCAAGGGGAAAATATCGAGTACACATCAAGGCAGATGTTCTAGTCAGGTTTCCAGTCAGGGTGAATGGTGAGCTGAAGCAGTGGAACATGCTCCAGTTTGTACCTGCTTCCACTGGGCTTGGATGCAAGTCCACCTGCTGGGCTAATCACTTCCATGTTTTAAGCCTGAATTTCACACTGGATTGTGAATGCCGTTGCTGTGATCTATAGACTGTATGAATCTTCCTTATTAGATATCAATTAATATGTAATTCATTAACAGCTCGTTCAGTGTGTTTTTTCCAGATATGTGAAATTTGGATTGTTTTGATCAATGACATAAATAATGAAATATGGTTCCTGTTCGCTGGACAGCTGAATGTATCTTAGGAACCAAATTGTGTCTCAGGTGTTCATCGCTACAAAAATGAGATTCATTTATCATAAGTATTCTGCAAAGCTCATTTAAACTATGCTGTTTTCATGAATTTTCTTATCCATTATTAGAGTCAGTCCTTCAAATGTCCTTCTATGTAGGGCAAAAAAAACACTTTAAAAAATTGAACACTGTTTATAATATTACAAAAGGGTTTATTATAAAACTTAACTTTTAATGATGAAAACACAATCGATTTTACTTCTCAGAAAATAATTACAAATGGAAGACTTGGGAATATTTACAAATAGTAAACTTTGCTTATTTTCCTACTGCCTTTTAGGCAGCAGAAAATTGAAAGGGTAAATCACATTTCCATATATTTCATTAAGGTATTTTTACATACAAACTTTATCTGACTGAACATTATGGACTAAATGTTAGATTTGCATTTAAATTCTGAGTTAACAGACTAAACGAAGAAATGGTTGTAGATGCTGTACATAATTGCTATATAAAAACATATTTCACCATTTCTTTCCCTTTTTTCTTAAAAAACAAAAACAAAAACTTATGCGAGATGTTAAATTGCAGTTATTTAAGCGATGGGTTATGGGGCTTCTTTTCTTTAAAAAAATAATTTATGGTGTAGATCACTTTAAAATATTGGTATACTTGATATTTGATTTTACCAATTGTAGTAGAAATTATAGTGCGGCAACAGAGGAAATCAGTGCATTTCAAGTAATATTCATGAGATATTTGATTAGATAAGTCATGGACTAACAGTTGTAAACCAGATTATTCTAGTTTAAAAAAAAATATATATGATATTTTTTGCATTGGGGGTGATTTTATGCTAGCCTTGTGTGCTGGTAGATACAGCTGTACCTTGTGCCTAAGATGCCCAAGTTTATTTTTTAGGGTTTTTCTGGGGGGAGGGTGAGGTGAAGGGTAAGGAGGGCAGGGGGACAGAGCAGGGAGGGAGGAGGTGGTGTTGATAAATAAATAAAGATTAAGGTAGAATGAGATAGACTGTAATAAAGAAGTGCTTTCCTGTATTTCTCATACTTCTAACCCTACAAAAGAAAAAAAAAAGAACAAAAAAAATGTAAATAATGTAGGCCACTCATTACGAAGTAACATCTATTTATTTCCATGGAAACTACAACAAATACAAGGAACACAATAACACTCTTGAATAAAGCAAATTCACTATAGTCACCACCCTTAGCTGTGCAATTTCACTAGCAGTGTGCCACTAGTAAAAAAAATCTGCACCAGTGGAGGTGACCCATTGTCATTGTCACCACTGCTGAAATGTACCACCTGTCAACTCATTGCACTCAAATCCACTATTTGGTCTCCATCAACGTTCACCAATATTTTCCCATGGAGGAATTCAATTCCACACCTTCGCTTCATACTCACTTCCATGTCAGATGCCAATTTGTCAGACTGCCCCTCTGCTGCCTTCTGTTGAATAGCAACAAAATGTAATGGAATGTTAGTGGGAATATTCAGCCTCTACTGCTGTGTCACCAACATCCACCTCTGATGTTGTGGGCCAACATAATAAAACAGCTCTCCTATTTTCTATGACCTAAATACAAACTATAATAGATTTTGATCTTAGTGTATAGTATATGACAAATAAGGTAGATATTAACTAGGTGATAACATCCAACAGTTTCTTTTTTGTTTGTTTCTTTTTGTGTTTGATTTTTTTCTAGTTATTTCAGTATTTTAACTTAAGCAAATAATCTCATTTCTGAAATCAGTCATGTGAATCTGACACAAAATTTGGGAATTTTAGAACCGGTTGCAATTCTGAATGTCCAAGTTCATGCTGCTTTGGCTTTGGGGCCTTCTCATGATGCCTTTGACTTCATAAGCAGTGTAGAGAGGGAATTAAGTTGTCCCATGCAAGCTGGAAATAGTCTCAGTGAGGAAATCTCATGCTGCAGAGAAAAATCTTCTGAAACATCTTTCAGGCTGGAGATCTTTCCACTCCATAAAATTAAGGACCCTGAGTACTACAGGTCTGGAAAGCATAAGAGCCTCATCTTGAGAGATGATTCTCTGCACATCCAGGTTCCTGGTTACAAACTCCAAGCATCCATTGTTGTCTGTTTCAATTGCAGGATGCTGCTATTGCTTTTAGTTGTCTAATTTGCTTCACAGTGGGGGAATGATACCTGCTGTTCCAAAAGGCTCATTTCTGTTAAACTGCACATACGTGATGTTCAGCAAGAGTGAAATAGTGCACTTAATTTCATTCCAAACACCTGTCAGCATTGCAGCCCACTTCAAAACATTGTTGTCTTCTTAACTGATAAATACACACAAGCAAATTATTTAAAGCCCTGCTCCTTTGGAGATTCATGCCCACACATAGCTTCAGACAATTAGTGGTCCTGCTGAAATTGATGGAACTGCACGTAGACTTTCATCTTGGCTTCACTGAAGATGTTTTCAAATTTTCCACTGACTTGAATAAGACCAGATTGCTCTCATAGCATTTCATGTATTGCATGCTGTGTTGTAACGCAGAAGGAAGCCACGCTTGTGAAACTAGATGAGCTTTTTATCACAGAAACAGAAGTGGGTTTTTTTTTTTTTTTTTTTTTTTTTTTTTTTTTTTCTTCAGAGGTACTGTAGCATTCAAGTCAACCTATAGAAAGGGAGGCCTGGTCCAACTGTCAGACTTTTCATGTTGTAACCCTTACTGCACCTTGTTAGTCGTTTCTTTGTAATAGATTTCCGCTGGCCTTCTGTAAAAGCATTTATTGTGTCTCTGTTAAAGATGTTCTCTACCTAGAGAAATGACTGCTCTGACTTGGCATTATGTCCCAGATTTGTCATGACGAAATTCCTCTTCTTGCTTACACCATTTGTACCATTCACCCTTTTAAATGCCTTCCCTTTAACTATCCTGGTAGGTAAGGCTTTGTCCAAGTTCTTCTAGATTTAGACTACACAGTGTTTGTTGACATTCAGTCTATTGGTCAGAGTTAGCAAAAAAAAGTGTTTAAACAAATCATGATAATAGTCTTGACTATGTGACTGGAAGGCAGATTAAGAAGAGGAAAAAAAAACCAGCAAAATAATTATTATTTAGCAGGACAAATTCTCCTTGGCTCATATGAATCTCTCCCTTACCTGAGAGCTGTCCTAAACTGTTTTGATGCTTAGGGAAGTTTGCTGCCCTTCAGAAAGTTGCCCTTGGGCAGTTATTGAACAGATTGCCTTTAACCTCAGCCTATCTACTTGTGCTTCCCATGGTTTCTGCATTCTCTTTCCCTGCCCTCTTTTCAAGAAGGATTTATTCTTCCACTAATTTCATGTTATATGTCTGTAATATTCAAGCTAATATGAATTTAGTTCTGGTGGTTCTTCTGATCCCACCCTTCTCCCCTCAGCAGGAATGGTACATATGCTGAGCTATCCTGTTAACAGAAATAGAGAACTCATGGCTCACCTGATAGGTGTTACTTTGCTAGAACATCTTTAAGACAAAAATGATATCTCATATACACAGTTTACATGCAATCGTATGTAATAAAATATATCTAAATTACAACCTTTTTAAAACACTCCTTTCTTCTATTCTTAATAAGAAGTCACAGAAAAGTAAATACTTGTTTTTCTTCAGTTATCTCCTCCAAAATCTATTTTCCAGTTTTTGAAGACTGCTGCAGTAGCCATTCTATTATCTATAGTCAATTCAAATACAGGGCTACTTTTAAATTTATTCCAGGGAGTTGATTGTTGTAGCTGGTCACAGTGTGAAGCAATAATGTATGTGGGATTTTAAAGTGTTTGTCTGTGATGGCAAACATTAACAAGCAGATTAATCCATGGTTTAATTGTAAGAGGTTACCCAAATAACGTGCCTTTAGAGCTTTGTTTCCAAGCACAGCCTGCTGTAGAACATCCATTTTGGCCAGCATGTGGAGGAATTGAAGGCTTCATCTCATTTGTGAAGCTGGGATCAGCCTGTGGTGATCCTACAACCCTTGCTTAATTAATCCCACTTTGGCTTTAGACTTGCATCTTTGTTTGGCACAGCAAATGCAGTTGTGCTCTGACTGTTACTGGAAGCAGACATAACTATCCGCAATTCACTAAGGTTTTCCTACTGAATATTTATTCTTCTGACTCATTTCATAGTTAATATGTGCAGGCACTTGTGACAGGTTACTACTTGCTGACTGATTGACACAATTAATTTCCATGTTCCAGTTGAGCTACAATCATGAAATACAATTTGCTCATTCATTATCAGCATATAAGAGAAAAAAAAATCTCTCATTTGAAAACTGACCTTTCCACTTGAGACTGCCAGTCCTTAGGCTGAGTTTTTAACATATTCATGTGGCTTCCTACATATTAGTTAGGTAGTACTTTTGAGAAACCAATCTGTATCCTCAGTGTACACATCACAATTCAGGTTAATGATTTTGGAGAGCCAGACTTGTTAAATATACAAAGAATTCCAATCTACTTTTTTTTGGCTTTGTGCCATACTCTGTTGTGCTACATCATGGCTCCAAGTAGGACTTACTACTTCAAACACAATTTTGTAGCAATGCAGCTATCTGACTCCTACACCACACAAACTTGCTCATTTCTGTTCAACTTAGAACACAGATGGTGCTTATTGTGTCTCTTCTCATATAATCTTCATTTCCTGATTTTACAAAGGAGTATTAATGCTGTTTTGCAACAACAGGAGTTGTTCGTACTAGACTTTTGTGTTGAAAAGAAGAATGACAAACTGGAAGACATCAGGGAAAATATTTCATCATATGTTCTTTGCTTACCTTTTTTGAAATCAAGCATCACTTGAATTCAGAAGAGGTTGAAGTAGATGACAGACCAAGAAAGTCAAGTAACTATTAAATAATATAGATGCTACTGAACTTCTGAAACATTTATATCATTAACTTTTTCTTTTGTTGTGTGTTTTATAAAGCTACTCTATTGGAGATTCAATCAAACAGTGCTCTTTTGGGCCAGACAATTCAGTACAAGGACCAAAATGCTTTTTGACAAACTCTGCAAAGAGTGTGATTTATCCATCATGTAATTTACTCCATGAAACTATGTCTACTTTAGCTTATGATGTGATATAGACAGCCTCTAAACTATAACAGCTACGGAAACAAGAGGTGTTATTTTCTGTCTTGGCCACTGAAACTGAGATAACGCACCATATTTTGCTATTAAACTTACTACATATATTTTCCTTTTTTGTCACTTGAAATATTTAATTCTCTTATTACTTCTGGAAAATATTCATATTGTTTTAAATTATTCTACTTTTCTCTTGATGTAATATAAAGGAGTGTTACAAAGAAAATGTAATATTTCATGTATACAGAAAGTTTTATTTCTTAGATGGAAACTAAACAAGATCAAGTGAAGCATAAGCCAGTGTCATTTTTTAAATAAAAATATAATCTTTGTGTAGAGCAAATGAAATCCCTGCTTTGTGACACAACACACAGAAATGATTAAGCCAGAACTAAAAGAGGAATTACTCTATTATATAAAGTATCATACCACAGACCTAGGATAGAAAAAAAGAGCTTAAGTTGTTAATGAGCTGCTGGCAACCATTCAGCTTTAAAACAGAAAAAATGACTACAGGAAATTTTATACCTGATAAGAAATACTATTGAGAAAATAAAAAATATGCCATCAAACAAGTAATATTTCTTCCTACCTCACTTAGTAGTAGGACCTGTGTAAGATGATGATTCAGATAATTTGAGTAAGTACTTGTGATTATGTCAGTCTATATGCTTACTGGATTTCAGGGGATAACAATGTCTTATTATGATTCAAGTGTAGTCCATATCACTCTGAAAATCTCTAAACTTCTTTTTGTTATAATTTTATATTTACCTCATAATAATATATTCTGTAATTACAAGGTAATTCTTGGAACTGAAACTGTCCTACTCTTCTGAAAATATATACATCAGTTTCAAGGTAGCTTGATACTAACTTTAAATATTTGACATGTTTTTTGGCCTACCCTTGGGCTTCCAATTCTTTGCCAATTAGTCATTCCTCCTCCATTTAACTGGGCTAAGGGGTTGAAGTTGCAGTTGTTACTACAAGTCATTTTAAATGACAGTGATAACATTTTATTGTCAAGATTGGTACTCAAAAGATAACTCTATTTGACTGAGAGGGAACTAATAAATGTTTTGAAAGAAATCAGGTAAAGGAGGGGTTGAATTAAGGTAGGATAACAATATGGGAAGGCTGTTAACACAGTTCTTTATAAATCTTTTCTCCCTCTGTTTACCTCAATCAATCAGTAATTCTTCTTTGTGTCTTATATAGCTTGGATTTATAATGTGAGGGTGCTTTTTCCACCAGATATTTTCCAGAAGATAAATGTCTTGTCTACTGGAGTAAAAAAAAATTGTATTAGACTGCAAAGTGACCAGGGAGTTGAAAGGCTAAAGCTGAGTTAGAGATGGACTGAGAGCTATGTTTAAGGGATACTGAAGAGCATGAAGGCATAGATTGCCACTTCTTTGACAATTTTCTCCAGAGAATACTGAAAACAAGAATTCATGCAGTACTAGAAACTATTGTTAGAGTTAGTGGAACAGGAAAGGGTATAGTTTGGGGACCTAATATTTGTGATTTGTTATAGAAATCACACTGAATTAATCTATAAAGTGAGTACTGTGCAGGTTTTTTTACTTGGATGTTCTCTGGTGTGGGAAAGATTCAAGGGAAGTGCTTTATGTTCAGCACAAGTGAGTTTTCCAGTGTCTGAAAGAAACAAATAGCAGCACTGGTGAGTGAGCCAATCCGCACTTCAAAAGACATTCTGAAGGCTTGTTGATCAGGTCTCAATGACGTCTTATAATTTACAGAGTAAAAGTAGAATTGTAAAAGTGATTATGATCATAATTATCTAAACATTTTAGAATATTCTGGAAAGAAGTGTGAGGACTGCCCCATTTATAAATTTCTAACATTAATTGCTTGGAATTGCTTTTTCTCTGTGTCTAATGTTCTTGCTTCTAATCAGTTAGAGGGTAGATGTTTCTAACCTCTTTTTAACCTCCTTCATGTTGTCAGAGATTATGAATGGTTTTCAACCATACTCTCATTAAAAACGTTGATTCAGTGTTATGTCTTACATTAAGGTGATAACGTGTACTATGTAAGAACTTATAAAATTCAGCACTAACTTACTAAACTACCTTTGAAATTAAAACACCATACTGAGTCTTGGTGATTTCAGATCTTTAAAAAAAGAAAAAGTATATTAGTATATTGAATCTATTTTTGGTAGCTTTCTATGAAGTAATGATGGTGGGTCTCTGCTCCATCTAAGCCACCTGCTAGTGAGACTTAGTAGAGATTCCAAACGTGGTTCAAGCTAGGCAGGATCAAACTATGTCTGTTATCTTAAAAGCAAGTACCTATTTCAGAGTTCAAACAGCCTAGCAGACAAATATTTGCTCCTTCCTGTTAGAAGTAGATCTGTCAGTAATGATACACTGACTCCTTTTACAGGAAATAAGTCCTCATGGTACAAAATAATTATTCAAATAACTGCATATGGCTTTATTTGCAGTCTTTCCCTACTACAGCTATGTCCTTTTCCTTGTGAAAGCAATGTCTACAATACATTTATAAAAACAACTTTCAGGCTTGTCTATTGACTGGCTTCCTGTCTTGTTCTGTGAGTTTTCTCTCATTTTCAAGAGACAGTTAAAATTCTTCCACCTAGTGTCCATTAGGGCAGAAAATATTTGGACTTTCTAAAAATACATATTGCCATTGTGATGTGATTTTGAGGTTTGTGTAGTCCTTCTTGTGGCTTGAGTTGATTGGAAGGCATCTCTCAGACATCTGAAATCATTTGTAATTTTGTTGTACTAGAATGATAGAAGCAAAGGGATTGTTTGCTGCTTTGTTAAATTCACTGAAATACTTTCACACTGATATTAAGAATAAATACATTCAGTTCAGTACTATGATAAAATAAAACTATTGCTATCTATAGCTGGGGTGGAGGTCTTCAAGTGTGGCATATCACAAACATTTGAGTATTTCTACTGGAAATCTACAGTTCCTTGGTGTTAGTATGTGTTTGAATTAAGTCAAATTTTATTTAAATTGAAGATTTTTATATTATCTTGTTACACGTGGGGGCTCATGTTTATAGATAACAGTTAAGAAGTTATTCATCTCTTCCTTATCTTCTGTGGTACATCAGGCTACAGCAAGTAATCATTGTCTGTATAAGCTTCACTTTATATTTTTCAGACTAATGACACGATTAAACCAATAAATTGTTGTATTTACTTTTGCTTTCAAAGGCTGTTTTGTGTACTACAATACTGATGTCAAGTATTGCTCAAATGCACAAAACTTATATATCAAAGACCAAGATAATATATTTTTTACAATCTCTTTCATATGTTTGGTAGGATTTTTACCATAGAAAATAGGCTGCCTCGTAATATTTTGTTTCGTACTTCCAGACCCACAGAATCTTTCATATCCTGAAAGGTGTCCTGAAAGTATGTTATGCTGTATTTATTTTTTGTTGGTTTGGTTTAATTGTTATCTGAGGGAGACGAATGTATTGTTTTCCCCTTTCTTTGGAGATCTAGTTGTGATTATCTCCAAGAGATATAAAGGTATAAAGCAGATAAAATATGTAGTTACTAAAGCAAAACAGCAAGCTGTAGATAACAAAGATAATAATGAAATTAACGTAGGGCTGGAAAACTTCCTTATAGTCCTTATTAAACTCATTGTGCTCTGAAATCCGTTTTTCATCTTCCTAATAAAAAAATAAATCAGTACAGACATATAAAAGGGCATATTTTGGTAACATGATATGTAATCAACTGGATAGTTATGTGCTGTATCTCATATTGATATTGTGGAAGCCACTCATTGGGCAAATTTCTGTCCTTTTCAAACAAAGCTGGAGTAAATTAATTTGGGAAGGTTTCATTGAGTTTGCTTGTGTAAAACTTGAAATCCTAATAAAATTCTCTAATACAGGGAGAGAGGACTGAAATTAGGCTAATGAGGGCCTGTTCCTTTTGTTCGCAAGGGAGAAGCATTAATCCTTTGCATGACTAAGAAACAGTTCTGCAGCTGAGGTGACAGTTCTGAGCTGAGGTCCTGCCATCATAACCAAGTTTTGTAGCTGAGCTTCAGCTCGAAAACTTCCTTTGCTGTATCACCCCACACAACAATGTCATCAATGTACTGTAGGTGCTCAGGAGCACCGCCCTGTTCCAGTGCAGTTTGGATCAGCCCATGGTAAATGTTTGGGCTGTGTTTCCACCCCTGGGGCAAACGGTTCCAGGTATACTGGATGCCCCTCCAGGTGAAAGCAAACTGTGGTCTGCATTCTGTGGCCAACGGAATGGAAAAGAAGGCATTAGCAATGTCAGTGGCGGCATACCACTTGTCTGCTTTGGACTCCAGTTCATACTGGAGTTCTAGCATGTCTGGCACAGCAGCACTCAGTGGGGATGTGACTTCATTCAGGCCATGGTAGTCTACCGTCAGCCTCCATTCTCCACTGGCTTTACGCACTGGCCATATGGGGCTGTTAAAAGGTGAGTGAGTTTTGCTGATCACTCCCTGGCTCTCTAGTTGATGAATCAACTTATGAATGGGGAGCAAGGAATCCCTGTTGGTGCGGTACTG
>NC_034412.1:27175564-27218882 GCF_002078875.1 Numida meleagris | reverse complement strand
AGTAGTCCTTCTCTTCTGAGAACTAGGTATGTCCACTACATGATGTTATGATGTGGAATACCAGTAACCAAAAATCACAAAACCATGACAAGCCATGTAGAACATTATGGTTGAAACTAGATGATCATTATGGTCCTTTTCAACCCTAGCCATTCTATGATTTAAGAGACATTTTTCTTAAAGTTACCCCAGATTTTATTATTATTTTCAGACTTGTATTTTAAATAAAAAGCCCCACTCCAAGATATACAATAATATTTATTTATATATATTTTTATAATCTAATATAAATGAGATAATGTTTTTTAATTCTTCTTAACTAGTTTCATAAACAACCCAGAGCAGAAAAAACATTGCTCCAGGGAATCCAGCTATAAATGGAAAAATATGAAAACATAGGCAGAAAAATAACCTGTTCAAAAAAGAAACAAAATTCTTCTTTGACATTTCTGCTTGCCTTCTACCTAATTAGACTTGAGCTGTACTGTTTGCTGCAGTGTTTTTTATATTTTCCTCAGAGCAAAATCTTACTATTATACAAACATTTCAGAATACATGATTTCAGTAAACATGTTATCAGTTGTATGTAAAGGGTCATAAATTTCTATTTTCCCTTCTTTTAAGTTGGGTATGTGAATAAGGCACTTAAGGAGTAGAATGAAGGCATGATAAAGTAGCCAGATGATTTATTTGTTGGCTTTTGTCCTGAGGATGCCTTTACATACAGAAAACTCTCATTTTAATCATTTGATTTCTTTTTTTTTATGAAAATGCTTCCTTACCCATGAAATCCTTACTCCCTTCACTCTAACTACATCAAATCACCATTCCTAGCTTTCACTGGCATTTTCTGTGGTGTGCAAATAACAGAGTAATTATCACACTTAGAAACGTTAATCCACTTGAAATCACCCCACATGTTTGAAGATTTCAAACTTGCATTTGAATTAACACTCTGATGTTGTCTAGATTATCACATTCTAGGAAGTATTTTTAAAGTTTTGGGATCAGGATTAGGTTTAACTTAAATCAAGCAAACAAGTTCTAAACTGATAACTGTTAGAAGCCACTTAAGCACCAAAAATCAAATATATGAAAATTCAAGTTTAAGAAAAATCTATCGTCTCTAATCACATCTCTATCATTGTTTATAACAGCTTGTTACAGCAACTCTGAAAAAAAAGTCTATTGAGTTTATTGTGATGTATTTCATGTTTATGAATCACAATAATCTTTTCTACAGTAATATTGTATATGACGATTCCTCTCCTGAGTTTAGAGCATTAGGGTTTATAGGGATTATAATAAGATAATATAGATATTTTCCTCTTTGTCAAGATGTTGTATTTCTCTTTAATTTATGCATCTGTATTTTTGCAAAGCTTTTTAGAAGAAATTTTTCTTATTCTGTCAAAATTGTTTTTCAGGAGAATGCAAGGGGTGTTTTTGTCCTGCTTCCATAAAAATTGACTGTCATCTTCTGTACATTTATCTGTATAGTACAGAGTGTTTACCTTTGGGATTTGACAGTGCTGCTTGTTACCTTGATACTAATTGCAATTTGAACAGAGTAAACACTGGGTTGAAAAAAGTGCTGTATATTATTCCGGTAGATGCATTTATTATTAAATTAACAGAAAGGCTTGTCAGAATTCCTTTGTAATAGGGCCCTAGAAAATTCTGTAAATTAAGTGATCAATAGCCACGGTAGCTTTTTATCAGTGTGCATAAAAGCTTTCTCTGTGTTGCTTTTGTTGTTTGAGTAACTTAAAAATAACAAATGAAAAGACTAGGAGTATGAAATCATATTGATGTAGAAGACCTAAAAAGGATGCCTTTAATGGAAAACAAGAAATGAAAGAAATAGAAGAAAGAAAGAACATTATGGGTCAAACAATGAAGAAGCTCAAAATTCTATTAAAAATAATGGAAACAATATTATGTTTTTAGAAATAATATTCCATTGTCATTCACTTGCACTGCATAATTGTAAGCTTTTCAGAATCACTTGAAAGATTTGGAAGCATATTTGCAGACTTTAATCACAGAAAACTTACCATATAATTTGAACACATTTAAGTACTTTGCTGTCATGTCCAAGAGACATTGTAAAGGTTCTTTGGAGATTATAGTAACAGAAATAGTATTAACAAAAATATATGTACTATTACAACCTGAAGGAGCACAAGTCCATGGGACCTGATGAGATTGATTCACAGGTTCAGAGGGAACTGGTGGATGAAGTTGCCAAGCCGCTATCCATCATATTTGAAAGGTCATGGCAGTCTGGTGAAGTTCCCATTGATTGGAAAAGGGGAAACATAACCCCCATTTTCAAGAAGGGAAAAAAGAAGATCCAGGGAACTACAGGCCAGTCAGTCTCACCTCTGCGCCTGGCAATGTCACGGAGCAGATCCTCCTGAAGGCCCTACTAAGGCACATGGAAAATAAAGACAAGGTGGCTGGTGGTAACAAACATGGCTTCACCAAGAGCAAGTCATGCCTGACAAACGTGGCCTTTTATGATGGAGTCACAGTGTCAGTGGATAAAAGAAGAGCAACTGATGTCATCTACCTGGACTTGTGCAAAGCGTTTGACATTGTCCCACATGATATCCTGGTCACCAAATTGGAGAAAAATGCATTTGATGGATGAACCACTTGCTGGGTAAGGAATTGGCTGAACAGTCACGCTCAGAGAATTGTAGCCAATGGCTCAATGTCCAAGTGGAGACCAGTGACAAGTGGTGTTCCTCAGGGAGTGGTGTGGGGATCGATGTTATTTAATATCTTTGTGGATTACACGGACAGTGGGATTGAGTGCACCTTCTACACATTTGCAGACAACAGCAAGCTGAGTGGTGCAGTTGACATGCTAGAAGGCAGGGATGCCATCCAGAGGGACCTGGACAGGCTTGAGAGGTGGGCCTATGCCAACCTCAAGAAGTTCAAAAAGGCCAAGTGCAAGGTCCTGCACCTGGGTTGGGGCAATCCCAAGTACAGATACAGGTTAGGCAGAGAATGACTTGAGAGCAGCCCTGAGGAGAAGGATTTTGGAGGTGTTGGTTGATGAAAGACTCAACATAAGCCGACAATGTGCACTTGCAGCCCAGAAGGCCAACGGTATCCCAGGCTGCATCAAGAGAAGTGTGATTCTGCCCCTCTACTCTGCTCTCGTGAGACTCCACCTGGAGTACTTAATCCAGTTCTGGGGCCCCCAAACAGGAAGGACATGGAGCTGTTGGAGTGGATCCAGAGGAGGGCCATGAAGATGATCAGAGGGCTGGAGCACCTCCCCTACAAGGACAGGCTGAGAGAGCTGGGGCTCTTCAGCCTGGAGAAGTTTCTGGAGGACCTTATAGTGGCCTGCCAGTACCTGAAGGGGGCCTTCAGAAAAGCTGGGGATAGACTTTGTATAAGGGCAGGTAGCGACAGGATGAGCGGAAATGGCTTTAGACTGGAAGAGGGTAGATTTAGACCAGATGTTAGGAAGAAATTCTTTACAGTGAGGATGGTGAGACACTGGAACAGGTTGCAAAGCGAGACTGTGGATGCCCCTTCCCTGGAAGCATTCAAGGCCAGGTTGGATGGGGCTGTGAGCAACCTGATCTAGTGGGAGGTGTCCCTGCCTATAGCAGGGGGTTGGAACTAGATCATCTTGAAGGTCCCTTCCAACCCAAACTATGATACTACAACAAGCGATATTTTCCACATCAATTTTATTTTTGAAATTCATATTTGGCTTTCAGTTTTCTACTGGGCAAAAATGCTTTCATGTTTCACAGAATTTTGAGCGATTGTTTTCTCTTGGTGAGAAATTACAAGGTTATTGTTTTTTTTTTCACTTGTTTTCTGGGTTTTTTTTTTGTTTACCTAGAGGACATACGTAGTGAAGCTAATGTTGTACTGACACAATTGATGGTAAGCTAAAAATGTCCACATAAGAGCTAATGTGGAATAGCAATGCATTCTAAAATTGCAAACTTAACTGTTTAACTTTTTCTCACATAGATTTTACTCTGGAAAAAGTGGCATGAAACTTATGAGAATTTAAAAGCTGTGACTCCTGCAGTATAATGAAGGAGGTATGACCTCATTCCACAGATTGAAAACAGCAAATAGAGTCCTCTGAATTGAATCCAGTACAGTTCAGCTTTTTGAAAAAGAAGTCATCATGAGGCTCTCATCTACATCTCTTGCCCTACATGCATGAGTTGAGGAAATCAAACATTTCTGCTCAGTGGTAACAAAACCTGTTCCTGAATGACTGAAGTGCAGCAACTGTCACTAGAAAAGCATCTATGGCACAGACCCCTCGATTAATAAATGAGCATTTATTTTCTTGGATTTCTTATCTTTTAATTAGTTATTAGTAGGAGAGACTTATCTTGGGTAAGCGTAGCTTCTGCAAGAGTCTTTGGGAAGTAACCTTGCCAAAAGCCTTCTGGAAATCCAAGTGAATTATATCAATTAATCAATGCTCATTAATTTTTTCAGTGTAAACTGTTAGATTTTGTGGGAATTTTGAGTATAAAAGCCACGTGCAATTTTTCTAAATATTTCATATCAGTGCATTCCGGTCTCTGTCATAATTCCTACCTGTTTTCCTGATAGGATAGCCCGTATAATAGTCTGTAGCCCTCTTAGTCATTATAGGAATCTTTTCTCAAGAGTTGTATCTCTTCAGTCTTTTATTTCTCTTGTCACAATGTCTGATTTGAGCAATAGTTTATATATCTCAGTTTGAAACTCAGCAACTTCATACTGGAGTTCCTTTGCTCTTGCACAAATTACTTGGTCCTGACAATTGCTTCTGCTTGATTTATTATTTTGTGCAAAAACCTCTTCTACTGACACTTTCCTCCTTTTGGAATAGCTTCTCCATCACATCCCTTGTGAAGAAGGGAACCTTTCTGACCTTCTCCATAGTGAGCACTGATGAAAGGATTCACTTATCTCTTCTGCAGTGGCCTCACTTTCCTTTAGTGCTCCTTTTGTATCTTGATAATTTACTGGATCCACTGACTTTTCAGTCATCCTACTCCTATGTTTGAAAACCATTTTTATTATTAGTTTTTATACCTTCTGCAAGATTCATACTAAAGTATTACCTGGCTTGCTCCACTTTAGTCTTCCGTTTAACTTCCAGTTCCTTCTCTCATTTGGATATGAATTCCATTGTTTATCCTTTGGATATGTTCCTTCAATATGCTGTTTTTTTGTTCATTTGGTTATTTTTTAATGGTTGAAAAATATTTATTCAAAGACATTCAGATGTAATAAGTGCCACCTCTCACGGTCACTATTACAGTCATCTAAAAGATATATATTTGTCACTCTATAGAAAGGTACAAAATACTGAAAAACCTAAGAATCAGGAATCTGTGTGAGGTATACATGATTCGCAATCCCATGTCTTACTTCAGGTTGTGGAGAAGAATGGAATTCGAACTTTTATGTTTTTGTTGATTTCTGAACATCAGATAGGCATTGAGCAAGGTGTTTTTAGGATTTTACTTCCAGGTAGTTTTTAATACTCATGATTTTTTACTTTTATTTCAGTTTATCCCCTAGACTTCCTTGGTAACATTTTCATCCTTATAATGAGGCATGTCCTTAATTCTTGCCTGTATATGACTACTTGTTCCTATCATTTTACATAATGAAGTCTGACATGATTTCGTCTGGTCTGTTTCTGTGGTACGTAGTTTCAGTGGCATTCTAAAGAAGTCCAAGTCTTTTCAGCACATATACAGTTGAGCACATTAACAAAGATTTAGATAGGAACAGAAACTATGAGCAATTTCAAATTTCCAGTGGAGTTTGCAGGGATCTTTTAAACACAATTTTTTTTTTCTAATGATCTTTTTGTAATTTTTTTCATTCATATTCATAGTTTGCCTGCAGATTTTATTGCATTATGTTTCTATAGTTATCTTTCTTCCTAAAGCAAATTATCATTTCAAAAACTAAAGAACTTGACAATACGAAATGGAAAACATAATTGAAACTGAAGATGAAAATATTTTAGAGATAGTATAGCTCATTGACACTTGAAAGGGCATAATTTTTAAATATTCTATTATGTCGCTGAGCTAAATTGATTCAGACGCTATGAAAAACTGACTCACCTCTTCCTTTTTTAAGTATCAAGACATAGCAGCTGTGTCTGAGTGGAACATACTATCACTAGCATCATTCATTTGCTTAGATTTATGAAAAGCGCCTATCATGTTTTATAGGCATTGTTGTAAAACTGTATTTCAGGAAATTGAAAATCTTAACAATTTCTCCAAATCTACAGCCAAAGTCAGTCAGAGGTGTTGCCTGACAGTAATTGATCGTAATGATGTTTGCAGGATCACGGGCATGAAGAACATTTTAAAAGACTCAGTTCTTCTGTCCTTCTTGTATTCTTGTTGTGTTTCTTAGAGAAGAACTTCAATATAACCATAGTACTTAACTGTTCTTGAAAATTGCCTTTCTCTCTGTCACTGAAATCACTTGTAAACTAGAATGAATGGGTAGTGGAAAATGGAGCCTTATCAAATGACACTGGAATCTTAAGGACTAGAGAAAGAATAGAAGAATTATAGTTAGAATAGTACAGATAAGAATGAACTGTGGAATAAAACTCCCTAAGAAATACAATGCTTGCCATGGATAAATTTTAGTTGACATGTGTAGAAATACCCGTGAATTTGGCCTGCGATTACACCATGCATGAAGTATTGACTTTCTCCACTTGTGAAATAAAAATCATTTATATTGTGATGTTTTCTAAGTACAACTAGAGGCTGTCAGGTATGCCTGCTTACAGTCCCATGCAAGAATAAATATGTACTTAAAAGTAATTTATATTGAAAATATCCTCTGTGGGACTGAAAGAGAAACATTTTATTTCTGAAGGACATGGCCTATTTCTTGAGTTCAAGTACAGGCTAGTGCACAAACACAGTCTGCAAGAAATCTCTCATACTTGATTTTCAATTCACTCCTTATCCAGCCTGAGACTGCAGTTATTCTCTAGCCAGTGTTCTGGGGCTAAGATCAGCATTGATTTACATTTTCTGTACTTTCATCTGTTGTGTGGAGAGCGCTGCAGGTAAAAATCTACACTGGATTTCATCGTTCAGTGACATTTTTCTTATGGGCTAGGTATAACACAAACCAGTTCTCCCACATCACATGCTTCAAAAAAAAAAAAAAAGAAGAAAAGTTTGGGTTTGGGGACATTTATATAAAATATGTTATATTTTTCTCCATTCTTGCCTAGAGATGAGAAAGTAATCTTTTCCACCTCTCATGGATATTGCTTCCTATCCTTCTGTACAGTTTTATTTTCCTAGCTAGAAGAAATTATTTGCTAGGGGTTATCTATTAAATTAAAAGTAGCAATCAGAAAACCAAAACCCAAAAGCCTAGTTTTATTTTTGACTTGACCATTATCAATGACAATGACAATGATCTTTATCAATGACATAGACGATGGGATCGAGTGTACCCTCAGCAAGTTTGCAGATGACACCAAGCTGAGCAGTGCGGTCAATACATTGGAAGGAAGGGAAGCCATCCAGAGGGACCTGGACAGGCTGGACAAGTGGGCCCATGAGAACCTAATGAGGTTCAACAAGGCCAAGTGCAGGGTGCTGCACTTGGGCTGGGGCAATCCAAGGTATTTATACAACCTGGGGGAAGAAGTACTTGAAAGCAGCCCTGCGGAGAGGGACTTGGGGGTCCTGGTGGACGAGAAGCTGGACATGAGCCAGCAATGTGCGCTGGCAGCCCGGAAGGCCAGCTATGTTCTGGGCTGCATTAAAAGAGGAGTGGCCAGCAGGGAGAGGGAGGTGGTGGTCCCCTTCTACTTGGCTCTTGTGAGGCCCCATCTGGAGTACTGTGTCCAGGCCTGGGGTCCCCAGCACAAGAAGTACGTGGAGCTCTTGGAAAGAGTTCAGAGGAGGGCGACCAAGATGATCAGAGGGCTGGAGCACCTCTCCTATGAGCAAAGGTTGAGGGAACTGGGCTTGTTGAGCTTGGAGAAGAGAAGGCTCCAGGGAGACCTCATTGTGGCCTTCCAATACTTGGAGGGAGCATATAAACAGGAGGGGGATCGATTGTTTGTGAGGGTAGATAGCGATAGAACAAGGGGGAATGGTTTTAAGTTGAGGCAGGGGAGATTTAGGTTAGATACTAGGAGGAAGTTTTTCACACAGAGGGTGATGACGCACCGTAACAGGTTGCCCAAGGAGGTTGTGGATGGCCTGTCCCTGGAGACATTCAAGGCCAGACTGGACATGGCTCTGGGCAGCCTGGTCTAGTGGTTGGCGGCCCTGCACTTAGCAGGGGGGTTGAGACCTGATGATCTTTGAGGTCCTTTTCAACCCAGGCCATTCTATGATTCTATGATTCTATGATTATACAATAAAGTAATGAGAGTTTTCAGACTCTCAATTGGAATCAGTAATTAGAATGACCTCAACTGATCACAGCAGACGAACTTGTGGCATTTTATCATGAGGCAAATATTTAAGCCAACCCGAGAAACCTTCTTCTTGAGTATGTATAGTTCAAAGTCATTTTATCTCCTGTTTATGACAGTCAGAAAGAGAAGGAGAGAAACAGCAGCAACGAGCAAAATACCTTCTGGTCTAATCTTTTAGAGGTGCTGAGTCAACAGTTTAAAAATGCTATTAGAAGACAGAGTTCTTACAACATGCAGCTTCAAGCTGAGCAACTGTGTTGGAAGCATCACAGTAAAAATCATCAACATTAACACTTTCTCAATTTTGTCATTCTTTTTGTCATTTATCCTTTTCAAAATTGTGCCTGTATGAAACAATGCTCATTCTGAGATGGAAGGCAGAATGTAAATGCGTAAAGTGCTTAGGTAGTGGGATTTAGTTGTCTTTATCTTCATACTGAAATGGTGCCAAGTAAGAAGCTATGATGAACTGAAGCTGAAAGATACTTGAGTTTTAGCATTGTAATGTTTTGTCAGCACTGACTTCCATTGGATAATAATCATGTATTTTGAAGCCCATGGAGGAATTTAAGGACGCAGATGAAGGAGAAAAAATATGCAGTGAGGAAAAATACGTTATCAATACATAAGGTCTATATGCAGTGTGTAGATATGGTTTGTATTTATTGTTTTGTGTCTTCTGCACTGGCATATCACTGTCTTG
The DNA here is from genome assembly GCF_002078875.1 of Numida meleagris. Taxonomy (NCBI): domain Eukaryota; kingdom Metazoa; phylum Chordata; class Aves; order Galliformes; family Numididae; genus Numida; species Numida meleagris. Next base: position 27,209,697 of record NC_034412.1, on the reverse strand, counting down.
AAAAGAGTGAGTAGATTACTGAATTTCACCTTGTTACTCCTACTTGTAGCTCATAGCTTGTAGCTGGTATATGTGTGAAGGGAGAATCAAGCTCTGCTATTTAAAGTAGCCATTTTATAGAACAGTAAATAGTTACAGAATAGCTATGGGTGGCAAATGGGCAGAACACGGAATATTTGCTGTGGGAAGCACTGTAGATAGCTGTTTTTTCATGCCAAGTAGTCCCTGAACATAAAGATGGAAAATGAATATGCGTATAACCTTTATGCTTCGTTAGGGGCATATGCCTCTTTCCAAATCGTATTTCAGGATTTCTGATAATGTTATTGTTCTCTTAAGGCAAGGAAAATATATCACCACTTCTACATAAAGCAATAAATCTGTTTTGTAAATCTCTTTTTTTTTTTTTTTATGAAAGGCCTTAGTTTGTGTTTTAGTGCTATTTAGTACAGTTACTCATAAACGATTAAGCAAGTAGGAAAGTGTATGATCATAGCTGTTCTATAACACTAAATAGAACTTATGTGTATCCTTGAATGACATCATGCCTTTCTAAGAAAGGGGGAAAAAGAAGAAATCCATCCCATCAGATATTATTAGCAATGGCAGAGACAAAGAACCAATTCCAATCACTTCTAAATAGTTCTTTTGATTACTGTAAATAATAGGAAAAAAAAGCACGGTTGCCATCTGAATAATTTGTGTAGCAAATGTAGAGATTTGTATAACAGATCTCTGCTGTATCTTTGTGTACTAGACTGGAGAACTCATTACCAAGGCTTTGTTCCTACTGTAGATACTCACAAACCGAGATTGATTCATTTCTTAACCTTCTACTTGGTAATCTAAACAGCTTCATCACTCCCTTATTATTTCTCTGTACGGCATATTTTCCAATTCTTTCTGTATAGGCTGTTATTTCTCCCAGTGTGGTAACTGAATTTTGGTAGGGAAACTCAAGGCAATAGAAAACTGCTTTAAAATGAGAAGTCACATCTACCTCTCCCTCACCTCTTTTCACTTCTGTGAAAAATAACCATGAATGTAGTTAATCTGTTTAAGTCATCGTTTTTCCACAAATGATTTTAATTATTAACTGATCTGTTGCTGAATTGTTGTAAGTTCAGACGCATATGTTATAATGTGAGGATAAAATATGCAGTATTAGCAGAGTACTCTCTTACTATTCTTACAAAACCTAGTATTTCAGGTATTGTCCCTGTTAAGGTATGGTCACAGTAGTCTTTTTTTGTTGTTGTTTGTTTTTGTTATGAAAAAAGAGGAATGATTGCTACTTATTCTTTTGAAAGACACCAATTTAAGAAACCATTTTGATGGTTGAATGTTGATCCAAAACAACATGATGAAATTTTGTATTATTTTGATGCAGTTGCTTCAACTGAGATAGTGTCTTCCACATTCTTTGCAAAATGCTGCTATCCACCCGAAGATGTAAGGAGCTGCACACCTTAGGACACTGACTATAGATGGCTTCTGGCTCCTGATACTGAGCTGCATGCTTTGGGTCACTCTCTGTACTGGGATTCCAGTGGGTATCTAGCACAAGTTTCAAAATTTTACTGCATTTGTCCCAAAATCTTAGATTATAAGGCAACATGCTGCAGTTGCATAGCCTAAAAGTCTTAACTGAAAAGTGAAGTTGCAGTCCAAAGCTGAAATATCTATATTCTGGATGCCTGTGCTCTGTGAGGGGATTGAATATATTTCAACACCTTTCAGTTTCTTTTTATTTTTCATATAAATTATGCTTTTTATAATCATAGAATCATAGAACATCCCGAGTTGGAAGGGACCCATAAGGATCATCAAGTCCAACTCTGTAATGTCTGAAAACAAGCCTGACTGAAAAATACAAATTTGCCTTGGGAAACTATCCTCTAGCATGGACTGTAGTATGTTCTTTCTACATCTTTCTAAAAGCTTTCTGTAGCACTGTCACTTTGGCAACTTGTTTTATATTATAAACCCTGGTGGCTGACAGTAATGATGAGACTCCTGGGGCATGAGAGCCAACTAGCAACTTCACTTAATCTATTTCACTATTAACAGTAGTTGAAGAACTCTATTTTAAAACATCTTTCCTGTGGGTTTTTTCCAGTGCATAATGATAAGAATGAAAATATTCAGCTTCAGTCTTTTGTTATAAGTGATGAACTAAAATCCAGCCTATTAATAAAGAATTTTCAACATGTTATTAGCAAGACTAAAGTCAAAAGCTGTTTTTTAGTAGGATTTTTGTTGACAAGCAAAGTTCTCAAACAGAATAAGTGTTACTCCTTCTCTAGGAAAATGCTTTTCTTATCTTTTTTCTCCTCATGCTTTTGACGGCAAAAGGCTGCTAGTGGACTCCAAAAAAAAAAAAAAACCGGTGTGACTGTATAGCAGTAAAATATAATGATGCAGCAAATTTGCTCCTAGAATTTGGTCTGCAAAGTTGTGTTGGCGTAGTAAAACTGTTGCCAAGAGAATTAAAGCAATATTTCCTTTGTATAAAAAAGAACACTACATTAAAAAGATATCACGTATTCTAGGAGAGAGCTATATTTTTAGGATTTCAATAGTTTCCCTATTGGCAATTCAACTCATCCTTTCACAGCATGGTCTTGTTACCACTAACAATCCCAAATACAAAATACGTGTTGTATCAGATCAGCATTTAAAATCTGTGCCGTTTCAAGCTCCAAGTTAGGAACCTCACAGAATGTTCTTCCTTGAAAGTTGATAGTGAATTCTAAACAGGCCTTCATTACCCTAGGAATATTATAGACAGTAAGTTTTTTATCTTAATAAAATGTGTTTCTTTAAAGATTTTCTTTTCTGTAAATGAGTTCAGAATCTTCTAGCTGTATTTTTGGCTCTCTCTGAGCTTAGTGTTTCTTAACATTTTACTGCAAAAATCAGAAACAATGACAGCTAACAGCAGATGTTAAATAGGAGAGAAACACGAAGACAGCCATCAATCTGCTCTAGTTTCCTTCAGAAAGTAACAAGGGGAAGATTCAGAATACAAGAAATGTGACTAGTAATCAGAATTCTTCAGTGCCCATTAGTCTTTGTATTCTTATCAAATCTATACCAAAGCACTCCAGAAAACATCTAGGTTTTTCTTACTTTTCTTAGAATTGTTGTACATGTTTTTCTAATGGGAAATTGATATTAGACTGTATATATACTAGGTATGCCTGTATTACTTTGTAATTGTATTTTAAAAAGCTAGAAGAAATAGTTTGGAAAAATCTTCACTATTAGCTTAAAATAAACATGAAAAGTTTAAGAAATTTCTGTAACTTGCACCTCACGAGTCAGTGATTTTACTTACTTGACTTAGCTGTCAATTGACGAGATTGAATAAGACAAAAAGGATCATACTTAGCACCACACGAATGTCACACAATAGATTTACTTTTGGACATGGATAGGATGACACATTTTTCTACATCATTTGCTATCATTTTTACATATTTAGGCTTAGCATGGTTGTGCATAAAATTTAATTATGCTAGGCACTTTATAAGTGAAGAAATATGAAAGAATTAATATTTTAAAATAGATGAATAAATAAATTCCTGTTTAGAAAAATTATTAATCAAAATAGAAAATATTTTTTTTAAAAGGTGAGAAAGAGAAAAGCAAATTATTCATGAATAATTTCATGTGATGAATTATACCACATATGCTCTTCAGTGTGAGGCCTTGGTTCTGGGGGAACAAGGAGGGGAAAAGTAGTTTGGCAAGGCTTCTGTGATTAAAAATACAGGAGTGTTAAGTATATATAAGACAATATCCAGTGCAGGTAACGGGAAAACTTTCATTCTCAGATCTTGGGGGAAAAAAGGGATGCCAGGTTGTGAATTATGAAATATTATTTTGGGTTGAGGGTTGCATGTGATTGCATATACTATATAGTTAGATTTAATGAGGATTAGCTTTTTGTATAAATGGCAGAAACGTACTTATGCTTAAATCCTATGTGGTAAAAGGAAAAAGGACTCGTGAGGAGTGAATACGGTGTGTGTGTTTAACCTGTGGGAAAACTGGAGTGATTGAGGTGGGGAGAGAGGGATAAAGAAGAGAGTTGTCAGACTTTGTTCTTTGACACCGACAGCAGAGTACTCTGCTTGGCAAGCCACATGGCTTTTAATTTCAAATCATTCTGTGACTCTTAGGCACAAAGGATGTAATCAGTGATTTCCAGCTTGCTGTTCGATCCCAGATGTCAAAGTTTTTACTTTGAAGTTAAAGAAATTCCAGAAAAAGCAGCTTTGTGGTTGGTTGACTTTAAATATTTCTTTAGGTAGTAAGTTTAAAGACTGCATGCAGAGGCAAAGCTAGCTGAAGATTTCTGTGTGAGAAAGGACAGAGAAGAATTGCAGCAATCAGCCAAAATGCAGTGGGGAAGGTTCAGAAGGTACAGACAGCAACTGATGTTGGTCCTTGCTGGAACTATTTCATGTAGCCATTCTGATAACTTCAGATTCTGAGCTAGTTCCTCTTTTCAGTTTGTTTCCTAAGTCTATAGTCTGCCTTCCTTCAAGCGGCTGACAGCAAGCTGCAGATTGCTGTGTCCAGTTTGAGGCTCCTTGGTGAAAAAGAGATGTTAAACTAGAGGAAGGGCCACTAAGATGTTTATTAGGGCTGGAACACAAGACATGCAAAGAGAAGTCAAATGGACTTTGATCCTTCAGCTTGGAAAAAGGACAACTGTTGGAAAGTGAGCAATTGAATTGCAGTCTGCTATGATATAGGGGATGTTACAGGGAAGACAGAGCCATGTTCTTCTCAGACATCCACATTAAAAGTGCAGGAAGTGACAGATACAATCTGCAATAGAATGTTAGGGCATGAAGAAAAGGTTCATCTCTCCTTGTTGAGAGAACCTTTTGGACAAGATAGTCAGAGATGCTACGGAGGGTTTCAAAACTCCTATGTGAGGTTCTGAGAAACCTGGTCTACCTGTGACATCCTTACTTGCAGAGGAAACCTGTACTGAGTCACAGCCAGAGTCCCATCCAAAACTAAGTTATACTATGATTATGTGATCCCAAGTATTGTTGTTACTTAGGTTATGATTAGGAAGAACTTCTGAAAAAGATATTGAGTGTAAGAAATGATAAGCTGGAGGGCAGAAGGGTGTTAGGTTGCTGATCTTACATATACATGTAGAAAGAGACTTGAATAGAAGAGGAATTTTCTTTCATCCTGTTAAACTAAGCTTTCAAAAAAATATTCTCTTAAAAATGGACTAATGGGAAAGATACTTACAACTGGCAAAAAGAATCAAAATTCCAAAGAACTGCAATTTCTGTTTTTCTCCCATGGTGGAAACCAGAAAAGTTTCATGTTTCTTCCAGAAGATAAAATTGGACTTTGAGTTATATAGACAAAAGATGTATGTTTTGATGAGAAAAAATGTAGTAGTACTTGGGGGTAAATCCAATCCTATTTCTTCTGTTTTGTAATGAATACTGATAATGTGGGTATGCAGGAAAGTTTGGAGCAAGAGAAGATATTACACCATGGAGAGGGAGATTGCTGATGCCCTTTGACCAAGAATGAAATATGCAGAGGTGGTATGTGACCTACTGATGATACAGTTAGCAGTACAGAACCGCAGCATAGTATGTCAGTAATTGTTCTCACATAAATAACTTTGGCTGTCAAGGTAAGCCAGCAGCTCTCTAATCCTAACTGTAAGAACAGAGGGAATTTATGGCATTTGACCTATTAAGAAGCAGATGTCCTTGACAATGCCTTATACATGAAAAATGAATGAATGTTGGTAGCAGGCCTCAAAAGAGCACCTACAAGCATATGCTAAACTCCGTACAACTTTTCAAAAGTTTTTATAATCGTTTAACACCTGGAAAGCATAGATGTTGACTTGTACACAGAGCTCCGTTGCATTTTCTCTCCCGTTGGATTATAAGGCAGATGAAATCGCCATTCAATATTGTTCTCCTCCGCCCAGCGCTGTATCATTGCGCCCGTGAAGTGTGTACCGTGGTCGCTCTCGATGACCTGTGGAGTCCCATATACTGCCATTAATTTGGTTAAAGCCTTGATGGTGTAGGCCTGGTTTGCTTTTGGTACTGGATAGGCCTGCATCAGTCCACTTGCCATGTCGACACAAGTTAAAGCATATCTGGCCCCCTCAGATTGTGGGAGAGGGCCTATATAATCAATTTGCCACCACTGGAGGGGGTTATGTCCTCTGGCAAGGTGGGCAGTCGTCTCTGGCAAGGCTTTTGGTCTCATTCTCGAGCAAGCTTTGCAATTATGACATGCCTGGATGATATCTGACATAGTTATGGGCAACCCCCATGCCTTTGCAGCTGCCCACATTGTCTTCTGTCCAGCATGTCGCAGCTTCTGGTGTAGCCAGTGGGCGATGTTCTCGGAAGGAGAGTTCTCAATCCAACATACTCGAGCCAGCGTGTCGGCCTCATCATTTCCTGGTGACTGCAGGGGGCGATGTCCAGAAACGTGGTAGACGCGTACGGTTCTATGTTTAATCACAGTCCATATGTCTAACCACATCTCCTTGCCCCAGATCGGTCGGGCGTGGATGGTCCAGTCTTGGGTGGCCCACTGTGCGATCCAAAGAGTGAGCCCACGATACACAGCCCAACTATCTGTGCAGATGTTCAGTGCACTGTCACCAGGTTCCTTGGTGATAACCATCCACACGGCTCGCAGTTCTGCCCACTGGCTACTTCGACCATCCCCCTCTTCAAACCAGATTGTGTCAGTGGAGGGATGGTATGCCACTGCTCTCCACTTGCTCGGGTTGCCTTTGCTGGACCCATCCGTATACCAGGCGTCTTCAGGAATGCGATATTTCCCCTCCTGAACAGGACTCTTCTCCGGTGGAGCGACCGTTGTTTCTTTCGGTGCATCGCAGTGATACGTCACTGGGCCTAAGATCTTTTGAAGTTCTTATTTCAACGGTGATGAAGACAAACTGCTCCTCTGGCTGAGATAGGCGACCCATCGCGCCACTGTCTGTGCTTGGGCCACCCCTGTCTTAGGAAGGTGGGTCAGATCTTTCACCCACCCCTGAATCGGCAAGCTGGTCTTAACTGTGACCTCAGATGTTTGGGTTATTGGCTCTACTGCCTGTAATGCAGAGTAGGCAGCCAATAACTGTTTCTCGATCATGCTGTATCTTTCCTCCGCTCCGTGCCAGACCTGAGACCAGAACCCGATCGGGGTCCGAACAGAACTCTGGCGTTGCCACAGGCCCCAGCCAAAGCCGTCCTGAGTGACATGAACGTCCAATTCAGCTGGGAGGGTAGGATCGAATATACCCAGTGCCTGGGCTTGTTTAACAGCCAGTTTTGCCTGTTGGAAAGCCTCGTGTTCTGTTCTCCCCCAGTCCCACAGTTGCCCCTTCTTTGTGAGTCTATATAACGGCCTCAGCAGCTGCGCTAAATGAGGTATAAAGGAACGCCAATATCCCAATATACCCAAGAACTCCTGCAGCTGCTTTGATGTTGTAGGGACTGGGAATGCCTGAACCTTATCTATGACAGCACTGGGTAGTACTTTGGTCTTGCCTGACCAAACTACCCCCAGGAATTTCACAGATAGGCCTGGACCCTGCACCTTCTGGGAGTTTATAGCCCATCCTTTTTCCTGCAGATAGGTAGTTAATGAATCTGCTGCCTGCCCTACTGCCTCCAGTGAGTCAGATGTCAACATGAGATCATCAATATAATGATACAAGCTAACAGTGTTAGGTTTTTCCCAGTTTGCCAGGTCACGCGCCACTAGGTTATGGCAGTATGTTGGTGAATGCACGTACCCCTGTGGCAGGACCTGAAAAGTCCACTGCCTGCCTCCCCATGTAAATGCGAACTGGTCTTGTGATTCTTCAGCAATTGGAATACTGAAGAATGCATTTGCCAAGTCTAGGACACAATGGTAGGTTTTTATTTCCCTACTCAATGTGTCCATTAGGGAGGCAATATTGGGTATGGCTGCGTGAACAGGCGGCATGACCTTATTTAATTCTCTGTAGTCTACCGTCATTCTCCATGTGCCATCTGACTTCCGCACTGGCTGTATGGGGGAATTATATGGGCTATGTGCAGGTCTTATGATCCCAGCTTTTTCTAATTCCTGCACAGTCCTTGATATTTCATCTTGCCCCCCCGGGAGTCTATACTGCCGCACATTAGTGATCCAGCGCGGTTCCGGCAGGCGAATAGGCTCATGCTTTGCATGGCCTCTCAATATCGCCTGCACCGCCCGGATACTAATACACCTCTGTCGGAGTCTGAACACTCCAACAGTTGTCTGGAGAGCCAGACCCCATAAAATGTCTATGCCCAAGATGTACTCTGGGACTGGGGCAATAGACACCTTATACTCCCGGGGCGGGAGACGCCCAACCCCCAGTTTCAACCACGTCTGGGTAACTGGAATGGTCTGTCCCCCGAAGCCACCGATCATCGCTCTATCCCCATTAAACTTAGTCGGATCCCCATAAATAATTGATGTTTCCGCACCTGTGTCAACCAATGCCATAACCCTTTGTATGTTCTTTCGGGACCAAAAAATGGTCAGCTCAACATAGGGCCTCCGCTCCTGTCTGGAGGCCCTAGTTACAGGGGGACTCATATCCCCTATCCCGCCACGAATTGGGCGAGAGCCAAGTCTTTTTCCTCAGGCGGCTCGGGCATCGTAGCCCGAGTCACCTGGGGCGGCTTTTTCCTTTTATTAGGGATTATGAAGTCCTCTAGGTTCCAAGTATTTTCTGGTGTTCGTTCAATAATTCGTACCCCTGTTCTTTTGGAGGTACTTTGAAATTTTTGATCGTCCCTCAGTTGTTTCCATAATTGAAGCAAAACATGATTAGGTTGGCGATCGATTTTGGCAAAAGCCACCCCGGCCCTTATGAGGTCATTAAACATCTGTTTACGGCATACCCGTATGGGGCCCGATCGGGGTGTCTGTGGGGCAGCTTTTCCAGTTTTAATTACTGGATATACTTCAGCCCCTTCCACTGTCCTAATATTACGTCTTGCTCTTAAGCGCTCCGTCTCCCCCAGATCAGCCACCAACTGGGCAGCCTGCTGAACAATGGCCTCTGAGGCCACCAAGGGGTTCAATATAGATAACAGTGTGCCGTAATGGTGGGAGGGTGCCTGCTGTAAAATTAGGTCCCTCATTCCAGCCGAGAATTTTACTAAGTCAGGACTTTCAAAGCCATCCTCATAAATGGCCTCTTGCATTCCTAGCTCACGAATATACGTTTGGAGGTCCTCCATGGAGGACCATAAACATGCATGCACCGGAATATCGGTCTTATTAGGCCAAGTGATACGGCATGCCGCCATCAACCAATCCATTAAGGTATGATTCTCCTCATTGTGTTGCACGGTGGCATACAGCCTTTGTCTAAGGGCAGGGTGCGAAGTAATGGATGCGAGCTTGGAAACCTCTGGCCCACTGACCACAACACTCTCTGCCCCCATGTCCCATAATCTGAGTAACCAAGCCGGTACACTTTCCCTTGGTTTCTGCCGAAATCGTTGCACCAAATCCATCAATTCGGACGCCGTATAGGGGCGAGCTGTTACATGGAGATGGGTTTGGGCAGGGGGCCATTGGTCAGGGGGCACCCCTGCTGGCCTGTCCTGTATCTTTTTTGTTTTTTGAGTCACTACAGGTCGGATCTCGAAGGCATCCACCTCAAGCGGGGCTTCAAGATCCGATCTGGAGATTTTCCCTGTTGGATTACCGAGGTCTACTGGTTCAGGGCCCTGAGTATTTTCCAATGCAATATTCCGTATTTTCTTTAAGGGGAAAGTTAGACTTGATTTTTTCCCTGTCAATAGGCCAAGCTCTTGCTCGAGTTTCTCAATGCAATCACGCAGTAGCTGGTTCTCGTTTTCTAAAGTATTATTTGAAAGTTCTGCACGATTTAGAGCCATTAAGAGGGGCCATGCCACAGAGGATGCAGCCAGTCGGCGTTCCTTTGTAATCAGGATATCTTTATCTAATCCATAGAAATATTTTGCCATGCCAGACGGTGATTGGGAAATATTCCCACTATCCCGTAAGGGACCCCAGTTTTCAATTATGGCTGCCAGTTCATAGAAGGGAGAACCCAGAAATCCTGTGATGTGCCCCGGCAAGGTTTTATCTAGAGGGACGATGTTCTCCCCCTTGGCCCACTTAAAGACATTCAAAAGGAAAGCCATTTCAATAGTACAGCCTGCCCGGCTCGCCAAATGTAGCGAAAAAATGATTTGGATTTATTGGAGCATGCACAAGTGTATGTCAAATAGTAGTTATTGCTATAAAGGTTTTGATATTTTTTTTGGTAACTAATCTTTGGATAATTCTGTAATCCTCCTCATCTATGACTTTTCTAAATCTAGAGAAACTAACAATAACCTGACTTTTTTTTCTAACACCAAATTTTCACTGTACGAGAAGTTCAGAGGGCTAAGTAAGGATATTTTTTACATTAGGGAAATCAATATTTACTGATTTTAAGGTACCCACAAATACTATGGTATTTAAAAATAAAGAAATAAAAGCGAGACTAGGTTATTTTTGACTAAATTTTTCTTACCTGATTCAGATTTTATACAGAAATTAAGTCATGCTATTTCTTTGTAGTGCAGAAAGGGTAGATAGTAAAGCTGAATGAAGTACTACATGTCAAAATAACTGCAAACAACTCACAAGAGCCTGTTCCAATATCAGATCCAATATTAGTTCTGTTTGGACTGTTTATTTTTGTGTGCTTCAAGCTATGAATTTTTGCCCCAGGGCAAACATGGTTCATTCTGGAAATATTTACCGAAAAATGTTTTTTTTTGTACTATCTTCTATTTTTGCAAGCTAGCTAGAAAAGCAAATCAGACTGTAAATAATGTAGTACGCTAAGAAAATCCTAGTTAATGAACTAGTTCAGCTTGGTAAACTGCTAATGTTTTACAGTACAAGGTCAGCAGCTCTCTCAAGATTTCTTTCTTCATACTTTTTGTCCATCCTATATGGATGCAACGGTGAACAAAAGTTGGTAACACCTCAACATTTCGGGTGAAATTAAGTGTAAATCATCAAAGTAAAGGCTAGCAATCTCTTCATTACTTTGCTTAAACATTTGGCTTTTTGAAACTCTAGATAAGAAACTGTTTGATCTATAGAAAAGGGTAATTGGATCTTCTGTGCATACAACTACCAAACATAAATATAAAGGTAATTTGGAAAAAAATTACCTTCTGTTTTGAAAGTTTATTGCTCTCAGTGCAGAGCTGAAAACCTCCAGCATTCTTTCTAGCAAACTTTAGCTTATTACTAAGACAAAAGGACATCTTGCTTTTGCTAGCCAAAGCACTCTCTTTAGAGGTGCTTTAGCATGATTAGCAGCCTATATTCTGCCTTGCCATTAAAGCCAAGTATACAGGAGGAAAAGGTGAATGTGATATTTTTCTGTTTTCTCCTAACTTGATTAATAGCAAACAGAATTCAGCTCAAATAGTTTTGGAATGTTTTGCAAGAAATAGAGGAGTCTATGAAGATCAAAGCAGGTGCAGCAATATGCAAGAGCCAAGACTTTAGAGACAGAAATGTCATCAGATCTAATTTATGCCCTGTCATTTGCCACGGCTGTCCTGCAGAAGTTAGCCACAGCAGTGAGCTGCTGCAGAGCTCTCAGCTGACACTTACATCGCTGTTGGGGTGACTGGTGCTGCTAACGAGTATTGCTGGAGTGCTGGGAAACAGCTTGGAATGTGCATTAGCAGATCGTACCGGAATGACCAGACCTAGAGGCACCGAGTATGAGCTTTCTCTCAAAAAAGTGAAGCACAAAGTTTCTTTGTGCCCTATAGGGAAAAAAATAAACAAACACAAAACTGGATTTCTGATACTCCGAACTGATGTATAAATTAATCCTAAAGTGTCTACTAACACAGGATACTTGTGCTTTAGTTTAAATAGTCTTATGCTGGAATTTTATCTGAGTCCCATTTAATCTCAACAATGCAAGTGGCATTTAGGATTTCCTTGCTGATTTTATGGATGGACAAATATAAAAGAAGCAGAGCACATTCACTGTAGGGTACTATGTCAAGAGAAAAGAATTGCTCTAAGGTGAAGATGATTCCCAGAGCATGCAGGTTCAGAATAAAAAAAGCAATAGAGCCTTGTATCCCATAGAGTGAACAGCATTCTTATGATATATTCTGTCTTTCTTTGATACTTCCACTTTTCTTTCCCATTTCTACATTCATAATTTATTACTTTCTACTAGGTGGGAGTGTGATGTTGCATAATTTGTTTAGCTTCTCCAAGGGACCAATAAAATAGATTTTCTTCTTTTGTTTTATGGGCAAATAATAATTTATGTTTTTAACAGAAATCTAACAGAATCTAAGTGACATGTTGTGAATGATGTATGATGCCCATCTCATGCAGAAAGACCCATAAAAAGCACTTGAAAACTAGCATCCCATTCTCATTTGCAAGATTATATGCCTGCTGCAATGCAAACAACATTCAGTTGATTTGTAGCAAGGTTTGCACCTCAGAACGTTTCTGAGGCAGGAAGCGTATAAGCCCTGCTGTGAGCAGCAAGCCATGATTTCTTTAGTTCACCTGTAGCAACTGTCCTGGAGATGCTAACTACTTAATACAGCATCTTAATACTGTGTTGAACTACCTCAGCCACTTTGTGAGCTCTATCTTTTATGGAGATGTGCTCAACTAGCTGCTCATTTAGGTTGGAACCAGTCACAAGCCTTAAATAGTTTAATTCAACACAGCTTGTTAAAGAAACTTGGCTCCTGAGTTTTAAAAACCTTTGTAAAAAAAGTCATTTTAGCATACTCAAGACTACTTGTCTTCTCTGAAAATTAAGAGTTTTCAGATAATTGGTAGGCATAACTTACCATAAATTGTTACATCAAATTAATACTGAACTGTAGGAAAACACTTGGACACAGGGTCACCCCGACAGTCGGCAAAGGGAAAAGACAAACCCCCGTCCGCCCGCGTGGGAAGCAGCAACTCAGTGTGAGTTCAGATAGCTTCATTTATTAGGGCAGCAGCCCTTTCTTATATAGCACACTTGTTTACAAGACAGGTGCCCCACAAATATCAGAACAAGATAGGTGCCCCACAAATATCAAAAGTGTCTCAAAACGAAGTGTCTCAAAACAATATCATTTCCCAGACTATTTTTGAGCACCGCACTGAACAGCACATGCATTTAGAATCATAGAATCATAGAACTGCTCAGGTTGGAAAAGACCTTCAAGATCATCAAGTCCAACTGCAACCTAACCATACTACTCTAACAGCCCACCATTAAATCATGTCCTTGAGCACCACATCCAAACGGTTTTTAAACACATTTGGTGATGGTGACTCAACCACCTCCCTGGGAAGCCTGTTCCAGTAACAACCCTTTCTATAAAGAAATTTTTCCTGATATCTAACCTAAACCTCCTCTGGTGCAACTTGAGGCCATTTCCCCTTGTCCTGTCACCTGTCACCAGTGAGAAGAGTATATATGTACTGGGAAAGCTTTGAGAAGCCTTCAGTAGATTTATGTTAGGAAGTGCATATTGGGAAGAAAAGGAGAGGTATGCATTAAACTTCCACCAGCTTCACAAATAGTGATCACCTGTCTTAAAAGGAAACTAGACTCAGCCATATTTTGATCATCAAGTTGCTTTTCCAGTCTACAGTCTCGACTGCATCAAGAGTATTCTTATCTTTGATCCTGCTCGGGCTTTATCAAAAGTGCATATGAGTTGTTTCAGATTTCATGCTTTTATACTCTTCATCTAATTTATGCATTACTTTTCCAACTGCACGTGTGAAGTTGACCTACAATTAAACACCTTGTCCACAGTTCTGTGCAGAAGTCTCTACTTCTTCTGAAAACCTTATATATGCTGCACAGTCTGTGCTGCTCAGTATCCAAACTGACAGGCTTCTGCAGAGGAAAGAAAAGGAATTTTTTGCCTTCGTTCACAATTGCAATAGTTCTTGTGAGTAAACTTATGTATTCAGGAGACAAGTTAACTTAGTTTTCAAAGCCCTCCTATGTTAAGCAAAAATGAAGCAGGACTGGAAAATATATCTGGATGACTGTTTTCAATTAACATTTGAGTTTAAGTCATTAAATTTGCCAAGTGGAAGCTGTCCCAATGAACTTGGTCTCCATGAATCTCTGGATTTTAGAGGAACTGCTTGGAGTTTTATTTTTGGAAAACTAGCCATAAAGCACAGAATGCTCATCTGCATATTAAGAATGAAGGGGAAAAAGATTGAGTTAAATGTCTCATCTTTTGCCCTTCTCTCAGAAATGTACAGTAAACAGGTGTCTAAAACTAAGCATGAGTTCAAGTTCTCTGATCCCTTTTTAATATTAAAAAATATATATATTCTAATTCAATATCCTTACCCTATGTTGACATGCTTTCTGTACTGTGTGGGACATATTCTATCTTGCACTGAAAGACAAAACTTGCATTTCTTTGACGTTAGTGTTAAGTAGGACACAGTTGACTGCTTGCTATTTAGAAGAGGGGGAAAAATGAGATAACCACATTTTTAAGTGATTTTACAAATGCCTTGAAGGAAGAAAATAAACTTCCAACAATCCGTTAGGACGCTGAACATCAGTTCCCTTAGTCATGAGTGCACTGTGTCTTTTCTGGTTTTAAGCAGAGTTGCAAACATTTCACACCTTGCTCATGCTTTTAAAATTGAAGCTGCTCAGAAGGCTGTAACTCAGAGCAGCCGAGAACAAACATTTTGGGGTTCAGGTTCCCACACATCCTTTACCTTGCCTAGCCTTTTCTTTACAAAGGGAAACATCTTCAGTGCCTGTAAGAAAGACGAGGGTTGGAAATGTTCCACTGCTAGATCAATGGAGGACAGATGAACTTGCTTTTTAAAAGAAGTTCGAAAGAGAATAGATTTGTGGGAAAGGGTTGCTTGTGTATGTAGAGGAATAATTTGCTGATTCCTGAAAAAGTATGCTGTCTATGAGTAGAAATGCCTATTTAGAACTGTGTTAACTAGAAGAAGGAAATTAGTGTTTGGCGATGTTGCTTGTGCTAACTATTCTAACATCAGGTTTTATATCAGTACCACTGAACACCCGTTTTCTGTGTTTGCTGGAGGGATTGTATTGTATTCATTACAAAATTTCAAAAATACTGTATTTGTTTGTAGTCACTGTTTTCTTCTGGTTACAAAAGCTATTGGTTTTCTTATTTTTTGCCAACTACTGAGTCTATTAGAAAACATTACTAAGGTGAAGAAAAGTTCCATGAACTTATAAGGTTAATTGCTAACCCAGGATGGTAAAAGAATTTCAAGGGGAAATGATGTCATTCCGTGAATCCAAAAAAGGACGTAGGTGGTCCTTGTCACACTGCTTAACACACTTATAAACAAATGAACTCATTAGTGAAAGCAGGATTTTGTATATCCTGTTAGAATGTTGAAGCTATTGTGCAGTGTACAGGACTGCTGGTTTTGTTTGGAAAAAAAATCTGAAGAAGAAAATGTGCTTGCAGTATACGCACATGAATTTAATACAGACTATGATTGAAATCTTTTTAGTAGTTCTGAATGGAGAGTTCTGTGTTTTTGTTATTGTTTGTTGTTGTTTTTCAGGAATTTTATCTTGTTTTGATGTGAGTTTAAGTTCATTATTTGTATTGTAAGCAGGATGATTCTTGTGATTAAAATACATACCTGTGTGCTTATAAAATTAAAATAAAAATTAAAGCTACTGCTTAGAAAACAGCAAAAGACCTTTCCAGAGACTCTGGGAAACTGGTTGAATACTTTCTTGTTATAGGAGCTATTCTTGGATAAATTCATCACGCACTGGCCTCAAGGATTATCTAATTCAAGGAGAGCATACAAATATATCTTAGCTTGTGTACTGGAACAAATGTTAGAATAGATTGGTTGCATTTGTTCTTTTTGTCTTCCTTCTTGAAACTTTAAATGCTGTATTGCACAAGTAGAAAAGAATTAGCTGTGAAGCATTAAACGCAGAAGTTAAAAATGCTTTGACGGAAACATGGTGGAAGTTCTCCCTGTGCCTGAGTGATTCAGTCATTGCTTTTGTTGTGGCTGGGTAGGGTTTTTAACCTTTTCTAATGGAAGCAATCTTTTATATGTCTTTTCCTTTTTATGTTTGTTTTGCTTTTGTATGTGCATTGCAGATGGGAAGGTCTGTATGTAAGAAATAACAATTTATCTCCATGTCCATGGATTGACTGAGAAAAGCAGATGCTTGGGCTTAATTCTAAAAGTTTGAACATCAACAGTTATTTTTTATTTTGCAAGCTTGGATATCTTGCTTCTGTGCAAGCAAGTTTTGCAATCATAGCACAAACCCTCTATCTCCAGTATTATATTAATCTCTTACTATGTATTTATAAATATTAGGGGTTTTTAACCCTGAGAACAAAGCAGTTCTCAGGTTGTTAAAACATGTCTTCAGATAAAAATAAAAAGTGAAATACATGGAGCTTTTAGAAAAGACGTGCAGCCGCAGCTTCTGTCAGTCAAATTGCTGATAATAAATGAAAAAATGTGAATAATGGATTTGCTTTGTAAGAGGGCCTGTTCTAAGTAGGGTTCTTTGCAGAATTACAGATACTGCATTTGCAACAGATCAGAGGTAGGTTGCAAAGGTGATGAGCTGTGGAATCACTGATCTCAACTGTCAAGTGCTTAGGTAACAAAGCAGCAGAGACCACACTTTCCTCTTCAGCCACAGGGGAAAATCTATGTCTGTCTGTTTGTCTATCTATCTATCCATTATATATATCTATATCATAGAATCATAGAATGATTTGAGCTGGAAGGGACCCTTAAAGGACACCTAGTCCAACTCCCCTGCAATGAACAGGGGCATCTGTTCATTTTGGTGGCCCTCCTCTGGACGCCCTCCAACAGGTCCTCACCTCTCCTGTGCTGAGGATTCCACATCTGTGCACCGTATTCCAGGTGAAGTCTCACCCGCACATCATACTTTGATATATTAAATATATACTATTTATACATTAAAAAGTTACAGAGCACATAACCTTTTGAGCTTTAAAAAAAAAAAGTCTATATGATCCCAGGATAAGACAGGAAGTATGTAACACAGTATTGAAATTGAGCTCAAGATAATGTTTTGAATTTAAACCACTTGAAGCAATTTGTAGCATTCGGGATTTCCCTCAGGTTGTCTGAGAATAAGTGTTAGAAAGAATTCACAAAACTAGGCAAGTGGATATATCATATTCTCTGGTATTTGCTTTTCATACTAGATTGTTTATTTCAACAGTGAGCCAGTCAGGTGCTTTGCTCCACAGACATTTACAGCCTCCCGCTCTTTGATACTTCAGACCTTTTATTAAAAAATGAAGGAAGACCAAAATTTTCTTTAAAAACAAAGAAGAAAATGCATCTTCATGACTCTTATCCAATCATAGTGCAGCCAGATCAACACCATTAATAAAGTAGGCAAACAAACAGGCAGGAAAGGAAAGAGCAGGCTAGAGGAAAGCTCTGGTGAATTGTGTCAGATAATTTAATATTAGCTAGCTTATGTTAAGCATTTAGTTGTTAATCATCCACCCTCACTGATGTTAACTTTGTCTCTATGTCATATGCTTTTTACTGTTGCAGACAGAACATGGCTCTTGGTAACCAGGACAGAACAATGATAGATCTCTATCAGCATGGAAATTTCCTATTTTGTACATTAGAGTTAGAGGAAGAAGTTTTCTTTCATTAGAAAATGTTTTTATTGTTGTAGAAGAACAACAGCTCCATGACAATGAGATAAGTAAAAAGCAGAGAGAAGAAAGACCAAGGACACAGATAAAAGAAATGACTATTAGGTGAAAAGTAAAAAAAAAAAAAAAAAACAATACAAAAAGGCTGAAAGTATAAATATATGCATTGCTTTAGTTGTGTTTCCAACAGTATTATCAATATACAGAGGAATCTTTTTTGCATGTAGATACTCAGAACTAGAAGTTCTTAAGGAAATTAGGTGCTACCCACAGGGAAGTACAGAACTACAAGAAAAATAAACTTCTTTTCTTAAACTCAGATGGAGTTCAAAGCATGTTTATTTTTTGGCAGTGTAAAAACATAATTGGAGACAGCCTCTTAACTCAAAAAAGGTCTCCAAGGAAGATTTTTATTCACATTCAACTCCAAGTACATTTATCTTTTAGCCACACAAAAACTGGTCAATCCAGCTTTTTGCACTTCATGACCTTCTTCAGCAAATTAGGAATGCTGAAGAGCAGAATCAGCATTTAATATGACTCTAGTTGCAAAATGGAAGTGTGTCTCTGGGTCAAAAGCCGGTTCACCAGAGCTGGGGACAGAGGCAGTCACATTCTGAAGGATACATCATGCTGTACTAAAAAAATGTACATAATAATATTTATTTAGGGATTGGTTGTGTTTTTTTTTAGTTTTTAAAAACAGTTCTTTGCATTACAGTAGCCCAAGAAGTACGCAGAACAACAGCATATTGTTCTGAGTTGTCTGGATCTTCCTTGAAAAGCTTCCTTCCCTGAAACTTGAAAATCTGAAAATCCCTTCCCTGAAAGCTTCTAGTAAGAGATATGCATTACATAGTGGGGAGTTAAACAAAGTAATAAGGACAGATTGATAGGTGTTATAAAATACATGTATGTACTTATTTCTTAAAGGACTATTTTCCCATCGTTAAATTCCAAACCATGACAATGACTAGGCTGCTGTTTTCTTTTCAGGGCAGTCAAACAGCTTGTCAAAACCTGTGCTGTTATCATCTGCCTTTTTGTTCAAATGAATGAAACAACTGCTAACAATGGTATACTACTTGCATGTGAAGATGTACACATTTGTGTACTTTGTGCAGTAGAATATACCTAAGGCTAGAGTTCCAGGTCTGAACAAGAAAGCCAGGAAGAGTGCATGTATATGCACAGTAAAAGTTCTCTTTCTTTCCCTCTTTCATTCATCTACAAAAGCAAGACTGAACATCTTGATGGGCTAGGTTTTATGCTGAGAGTGATCATTACAAGTGTCATCTATACTGCAAAGATATTTAGCCACCAGTGGATCCTTTGCAACTGTTTCAATAAAACAGCAAATTATTCAAAAATTGCTCATACGATTTACAGAAAAAAAATCTGAATAAATTCCATCTTAAAGTAGTTTTTATTTGTGAATTTGTACTCTGACTCTTTTGATCATCAAAACAAAATTAATTTACCTGGTGTTGTACTTCTCTTCCCTAGAACTTTGCAGTCTAATTCAGAAAAATGGTTAAGAGTAACTTTATGTACCTTCAGTGGTGGAATAGTTGCAGCTGTTGTCTTGCTCTTCTAGGATCTTTTGTTCATCTAGTATAAAGTAATTATTCGTTTTAAAGGTCAAATATAGCTTACAGCAGGAACCATAACCATGCATCTTCCGTTTAGGATGGAATTACCTTTACTTTAAGGCTGAAATCACATTCATTTCATTCTATGATTCTATGATTTCTCTGTTTTATCTCTAGCCTGATATCATAAACAACTACGCAGATGGTCTAATTTTACTTGCTTTCTTCTATCACTTTCTTGAGAAAAGAAGTAGGTTTAACAGGCTAGCTGAAAGCGTTAAGTCTCAGGGGAGAAAGCTGAGGCAATACGAAGGAAGCAGTAAAAAGAATTAAATGGGTGAAAGCAAGTAAGATATGTATATATAAGAAAGTGAAAAGTTTGGGCCCAAAGATAGAAGTGCATACTGAAGGTTAAACATCGAGAAGGAAATGAACTGAGACTCCGAGGAGTTGTTTCAAAAATGATGATAAATCTAGTGGTACGGAATACTTGATATAAAATGGACACGGTCTTTTAATGTCCTACAAATTTCATTGTATATGTTTAACCGCTGCTTAGAGAAATTTTAAAGTCTGACTTGCTTTGAGAATACTTGCTTTGGGCTTTTAATCGAGTTATATAATAAGAGGAAATGTAAGCATCCATTTTCGAAAAGTGACGTTTCCATGCTAAGTACTTTCTATGCTTTCAGATTTTCCACATGTGTAAAACAAGGAGGCTCATTAAAGCTACTCTTTAAAACTATTTGAAACAAAATGTCATCCAAATTTGTATAATATCTATCCAAAAGTTTTTATACAGTTGGTTTTGATATGCCTTAGTAATCCCTTAAAAAAGTTGACCATTCCTGAATGTGACTAATCTACATATAGACAGTATAAAATAACATGATTAAAAGATCTAAGACTAGATTTCTAAGGAATCTTTCTGGAACTAGGCATGTGCTATTCAATCATTTTCATAGACTTACTTAAAAACTCCAAAGATACATTTTTTTCTTTTAGATTATAGTAAAAAAGACAGCCTTCTTCCATGATGAATAGCTTTTGTGTATAACAGTATTTCTCAGATGCTCTCTTTCTGCATAAGCCCATGAGACAGCATGACCTTAAGTTCCTAATCAATAAATCAAATCTGCTTTTAGGTATCATATGCACTGCAACATTTAGAAAAGGTGCTAAAATGAATATTAGGAGTGATTTCTCAGTATTATTTCTATACTTGCCAAAAAGTCTTCCTCTGGCAAGATAGTTTACCTTTATTTCTGTTTCAGACTTTAGTTCTCTATTCATCCTTATTTCAGTCATGGGGAGGGCAAAAATTATGACGCCTGTTTTGAAGTCCCATTTACCCTTGTTTACGCCAATGGAAAGTTTAATTTCATTGAGGCTTCCTGTTGTTTGAAGCCACTGAAACATAATCCAAACATTTAAATTTACAGAAGTAAAGGCCATATGCCTTTGAGGTTGATGACATTCTGTGCCTTGCTCTGAATGCAGCCCAAAGTCTTGATCTTTCTTAACAAGGTACCATGTTGTACAGATTTGTCTGTGTCTTTCCCGCTGGGAGCTTTAAATAGGAGCCAACTAATTTTCATTTTCTCTTTTTAATTATTCCACTGCAAGTTGGGTTCATGTGACATAATGTCAATTAGCTGGAAACAAGTGAACTGCAAACTTGTGACACTGCAAGAATTTCTCTTCGGTCCTCTGAGAGTTGGTAAGCAATGTAAAAGGAAAAGGAGTCAGTCTTTTAGCTTAAGCTGCACTATTTTTACCTTGCACAGTCTTAAACTGGGAAAGATTTGTGGTTTTATTTTAATGGAGAGGGAATACGGCGGGATGTGGAATGTTTAATTGCTGTGTATTTTATTTTTTCCTAAAAATTTCCCTCAGGGCACACAACTTCCATCATCTATCAGCATTCCTAGTCAACTGGAGAAGTCCCAGAAGACTGGAGACTTGCCAGTGTGACTCCCATCTACAAGAAGGGTCATAAGGAGGATCTGGGGAACTACAGGCCTGTCAGCCTGACCTCGGTGCCAGGGAAGGTTATAGAGCAGATTGTCCTGAGGGAGATCACGCGGCATTTGCGGGACAACCAGGGGATCAGGCCCAGCCAGCATGGGTTTGTGAAGGGCAGGTGCTGTTTGACCAACCTGATCTCCTTCTATGATCGAGTGACCCGCCTGGTGGATGAGGGAAAGACCGTTGATGTGGTCTACCTAGACTTCAGCAAAGCCTTTGACACTGTCTCCCACAGTATTCTCCTGGAGAAGCTGGCAGCCTGTGGCTTGGACAGGTACACTCTTTGCTGGGTAAGCAGCTGGCTGGAGCGCTGGGCCCAGAGAGTGGTGGTGAATGGAGTTAAATCCAGCTGGCAACCGGTCACAAGTTGTGTTCCCCAGGGGTCGGTGCTGGGGCCTGTCCTCTTCAATATCTTTATTGATGACCTGGACGAGGGCACTGAAAGCACCCTCAGTAAGTTTGCAGATGACACCAAGCTGGCTGGGGGTGGGAAGGCCCTACAGAGAGATCTGGACAGGCTGGATCTCTGGGCTGAAGCCAATGGGATGAGGTTCAACAAGACCAAGTGCCGGGTCCTGCACTTTGGCCGCAACAACCCTAGGCAACACTACAGACTTGGGGCAGAGTGGCTGGAAGACTGTGTAAAGGAAACAGACCTGGGGGTATTGGTTGATGCTCGGCTGAACATGAGCTAGCAGTGTGCCCAGGTGGCCAAGAGGGCCAATGGCATCCTGATTTGTATCAGAAATAGTGTTGCCAGTAGGAGTAGGGAAGTCATTGTCCCTCTATACTCAGCACTAGTGAGGCCGCACCTCAAGTACTGTGTCCAGTTTTGGGCCCCTCACTGCAAGAAAGACATTGAGGCCCTGGAGCGTGTTCAGAGGAGGGCGACGAAGCTGGTGAGGGGTCTGGAGCACAGGCCTTATGAGGAGCGGCTGAGGGAGCTGGGATTGTTCAGTCTGGAGAAGAGGAGGCTCAGGGGAGACCTTATCACTCTCTGTAACTACCTGAAGGGAGGTTGTAGTGAGCTGGGGGTTGGCCTCTTCTCTCTTATAACTAGTGACAGGACAAAGGGGAATGGCTTCAAGTTGCGCCAGGGGAAATTTAGACTGGACATTAGGAAATACTACTTTTCTGAAAGAGTGGTCAGGGGCTGGAACGGGCTGCCCAGGGAGATGGTTGAGTCACCGTCCCTGGAGGTGTTCAAGAAACATTTAGATACAGCGTTGAGAGACATGGTTTAGTGGGGTTATTGGTGGTAGGTGCATGGTTGGACTGGATGATCTTGTAGGTCTTTTCCAACCTAGCTAATTCTATGATTCTGTGATTCTAACTTGTTACGACAGAGCTTAGTAAACTAAACAATACATTCTGCACATAGTGCAGTATTCTGCAACCTTCTGAGGTTGGAAGATGTTCTAGTCTCACTCCTTTGTTCAGGAAGTGTCTGTCTAGACCAAGTTGTCTATGATTACATTCAAGCAGGTTTTGAATATCCCTGTTTCTCAGTGAACTGATGTCTAGAAATGTGATAAATGTTATCAGTCACAGCAGAAATAAGAAATGCTTCTTGGCAGTGTCAGTAAAGACATTGATTGAATTGCATTTTTTTATTGTAAAGAAGAAAAACTGAGCAAGTTTCATGTCATGTCATTGGAGGTGAGGTGAGGAAAACTTCACATTCAAAATTAGGTACAAAAAGTAATGAACATAACTTTTGGTAGGAAAGAAAGATTAATAGAGCTTCCCCCCCTTTCATTTAAAAGACAAAGACCAGAATATTTGACTGCCTGGAACTGAGTGCATTTAATGGGATTTATAAGTCTCTTTTATTACAGCCTTTTATGTTGTCTAAAATGTCATCTTGATCATAAAAATTTTTCCTAGTTACTTTAGAATAAAATTAATATTCCTTTGAAATTGTCTGCTTTCAACCAAGTCATGTTAACTAACTGTAGAAAAGTGTAACATTTGAGAATAATCTCAGTTCAATTACTAATGTTTTAGTTTTGTCAACATTCCATAAGTGTTACTAGGAGGTGACTGGATGTAGTTTCTTAAATTGACTTTGGTATGGAAAAATGAGATCATGTGCAGTGTGTGTCATGCAGAGCTTTTATCATGTCAAGAATGTGTAGAAGATTGCAGGAGTATTTATTTGTATTGTTCCAGAAAGAATGAGAGGGGGAATTAGAGGCTATTTGCTGCTGTTCCTATTCTTTATGCCAGTTTCTCATTCCTTCAGGGAAAGTTTTGGAGGCACAGGGTTTATATGTCATAGTAACAGAAACATTAACATAGCTTTTGAGCAAGGTTTATGAGCTTGAGAGGTTTTTGTCTTTGAGCTGGTACAACAGAGCAAATGAATTCTTATGCATAATGGTGAAGTAATATACACTTAAAGGACTAACTTATTTTGTGGTCTTCTGAGCAATTAGATATTTGTGTATTTTAATTCACAACAAGTCAGGTATGGGAAATAGAAATTGCTAAATGACTCACTTCTTTACCTTACACCAACATACAATTGAGCCTGCGACGTAGACTGTGCTTCAGATCAACCTGGATAAATAATTGTTGCTCCAGACCCCTCAAAATAAGGGTAAATTGCTTATACTCATCAAAGTTTGAGCAAACAGGCATTTTGCTGATGTTGCAATAAAAAACTAATGGAAATCTGAAGCAGCATTTGAAATCTGTAATTTCCATAGTTTGTTCACTTTTGTTCTAAACATCTTTTAACAAGATAACATGGCTGAATAGACCCTTCTGACCACTTTTAGAAAATCTTTTCCATCTGCACACTTATATGCCACAGTTCACATGTAGACTGTAGTGCCATATGATCACCATGTAGTATATGAATGATAAACACATGTAAGGTAGTAGTGACAGCTTGAACTACTTTTAAAATATTGTTTCTTTTTTTTTTTTTTTGAAATCTGTGAACATAAGGAAAAATGTACCAATAATACCAGCTCCACATTCTTGGAATGCACCTTGCAAAATACTTTGTACTTTTTAAAGGTATGAACTGAAATCATAAAATTAAAAGCAGATTAAAAAGTATTAAGTGGTCATATGAATTAAAATATCAGAATTGGTAACCTTAATTTATGGGTTAAAATCTGTGATTGCTACAAGGTAGTGTTTGGCACTGGACAGTATTAATGGAGTCAAAAGTTATCTGCTTCCATTTTAGGCAGTGGATAAAGAGTAGGCTTGGAGAAACAGAAGACCTAGTTTTGATACGAATCATCATTATTTTCAGCTTGACTAAATAGCATCATCTCATGGTACAGATGAGAGTTGAATTTTGTTTTGCCTCTCCCCTCTAGAAGAGAAAGTGGGTGAGTTTGTGGTTGAACATGCAGTGGATCAATTTTCCTGACAAGACTATCATAATTTGGTGCTGAATTAAACCAGAAATAAAAAAGAATGCTTCTCTATCTTTCAATGCAGCACTGATTAAAAAAAATATATTTTTTTAGCAGCCAGAAACTCTAACATCTCGAGGGGAAAAAAAAAAAACACACACAAAAAAATGACAACTTTGCTGGAAATTCAAGTGAAGGAGCACTGTATCCTCTTCACTGCAGAGTTAATTAGGTTAATATCCTTGGCTAAGTCATAGATGTCAGTGCTTCCACTTTCTTAGGAACGTCATGGTAAGATAAGCACAGCAATTATTATGTGCTGATGTATTCTGTACTTCCAAACAATAGTAATATAATGATGTGAATCAAATATAACAGCATTAGCCAGTAATTGTTTTTACATTTTAAAGGTTTCATTTCAAGGCGCCATATGTAGTTATTTGACTTTCTATTTCCACTGTATATCATTAGTGAATTAGGAAAGAAAAACATTCGTTTTGTATTTTAAATATATTGTATGATACATTTGATAGAAAATAGTAGTAAATTATGGTTAATAAAATACAAAATGAATGAAAATACAAAAATTGAATATCGACTGTATGTCTGCAGGCACTACCTGCTAAAAATTATTGTGGTATTTGCATTTAATAATTTTATATAAATAACTGTGGTTTTAACATCTTGATTTAAATGTAGTGTAGTATTTTAAGAAGACGTTTTGATAAGTTGGTGAAAAAATTCCATTAATTTTTTTTAAGAAATATGTTAAGTTTCTAATTAATTTTTTTCCTTCATTGTAGATTCTTCCTGAGATTTATTGTTAAAAAACAGAGTAGAAGATAATATTCTTCAGTGTGTTTATCTTTTGAGTGCTCCAAAGACAGAAGTGTATTTTTATATAATTTTTTCCCCACGGATCGTAGTTAAAATTTAGGCTTAAAATTTCCTGTATTGTTAGTTTCAATTTTGGTATTATAAGAAGAGTCAATACCTCTCCTCTGTCAGAGTTGCAGGCAAATGTTTTCTCAAAGATGTCATATCTTTTTGGTGGCAAAAGACCTTCCTCATCTACCTGTTTGCTTGGATGCTTTCCCTCACTGCGGCAGCTAGTGCCTTTGAAAGCAAAATCAGTGAATCAGCCATGCTGGATTGGCTTAGTTTTACTTTGAAACGCTGATGCTGAAAGTGAGGATTTCAACCATTGTGATTCAGTTCTGGAGACAGAGGAAATGCAAATCATGCAACTTCCAGTGTCAAATATTTTTAATTAACTCTATGTCTTGATGGTGGTGAAAATTTTCAGAAATAATGTAACCTGTAAAATTTCTTCTGTATGTTTTGAAATACAAGCCTGTAAATAAATAACACCAAGTTATCGGTCCAAGCTGATTATCTAAACATAGATGAGGAAAATAGGAAGTACAAAGTATAAATGGCTGTATCAACATACACAGAACAGTATTCTAGGTAGAGTTTGTCTACTAATCACACCTAATACAAATTTTGAAGTATGTGGCATTTTGTAACTAGCATTCTACTCACACCAAAAAGAATCACTAATTTATTCTGATAAAATACTTTGCTTAAGTAAGCAAAGTAAATAGCAGATCTTTACTAATTTAAGTCATTTTTGATGGAAACGGGACATGTTAAATGCACAGTTAAATGGGAACCTTAGGCAACAACAGCACCAGGAGCAGTAGCTTCCAGTAGAAGAATGGCCTCAAGTAGGAGGGAGATTCAGGTTGGATGTTAGGAAAAATTTATTTTCCAAAACAGTGGTCTGGCACTGGAATGGCCTGCCCAGGTAGCTGGTTGAGTTGCTGTTCCTAGAGGTGTTCAAGAAGCATTTAGATGTTGTACTAGGGGACACAGTTTAGTGGGAAATATTGGTGGTAGGTGGATGGTTGGACTGGAAGAGCCTGGATGTCTTTTCCAACCTTAGTGATTCTGTGATTCTATGATTCTAAGAGTTAGAGCAACCAGTAAGGTTCAGAAAATAGCAATAGAAAGTGTTATTACAATATCCTAGCTGCACATACAGGTTATGATTTTCTTTCAAAACTCTTCCAAATTCTTCTTCTTCTCTAACGTTGCTTTGAAGCATCCAGGTTATTAGATCTAACCTCTACTTCAGGTTTTTCTAGATGTAACTTAAATTTATTTGCTTATGTGGGTTTTTTTCCTGCTTTTTTTTTTTCTGCTTGGTTATTGTGATTAGAAGAAAATATTAAGTTGTCTTAGTAATGTCACAAGATTTTTAAAGTCTTTATGGGAATAGTTGCATACTTTTTGTGATAAAAAGAAAGAAGATTATGTATAAATCTGCTACACAGAAGTAGTTTGATTAGTTTCCTTCTTCCTAATATGTTAAAGGTGTGGCTAATACATCAGCTTGAATACTAATCTAAAATGAGGTATTATTTTAGAATAATTATTTCATATAAAAAATTACTAATTTCCACAGAGTACAGTGATGAATGACTCCTGAGATTGTGATATGTGTAACGTATATGCATTATATATTTAGTTGACTCTAATATAACAATCTTGATCTTCTCTACATACATTTTTCTAGGTAATCTATGAAAAACTGTACTGTTGAAAAAAATGATTTTCTTTTTTAGATTGCACAGTAGGTAACAAAACCTGTATGTGTTCTATAGGGACTGCTAGGACACAAAGATTCAATGTTTAAGTAGCATGAGTAATTCCAGTATTCTCTCAGAGAAAATAAATTCATCAAACCAGCAGAAGGCTGAAAAAAATGTAGCTAAGAGGACTGATTTTTTTTATTTTTTGAGGTTGGACAAAAGCCTGTCTAACAAAGCTAGTAGTGAAGTATAAAATCAAGTGAGACAGAGCACATGTTTAATGTTATCAAATAAATCATGTTTTAAGACTTATCAAAGATGTTTAAAAGTAAAAGAAATTAAGAAATCCAAATCTAATCTTACTTGTATGATGTGTATTAAGGTAGAGTGCAATAGATCTTGTCATACACAAAGATTAGTCAGAGCAGATAAAGAAACACCTCTATTTTATGTAGTGACACTTTTTTATACAAGGTGACACTTAAGTGAGTTGTAGCCAGATTGCTTATTGAATGAAAATTGAGTTATTGTCAATCCATCTGCTTTCCTTCCATTTTCTTAACTGGATTTAGACCCAGGGTGAAAAAATGATAGGACACTGCATAAATTGTGGGGGTTCCTGAGGAGTTTTCATCCTCTGTATGTACTCCAAACCAAAAGGTCAGTGTAGGGCCACTCACAAGAAAAGTGCATAGCCAGTCTCATAAGACTGGCAATCTGAAATAACTGGCCTTGAGATTCAGACCTGAAGAAATCTCAAACTGATTTGTTACTGATGGTTTTCCAAAAAAAAAAAAAAAAAAAGCAATTCTTTTGGTATGCTGATGTCAGGACTGTAAAAAAGAAATTCAGCTTCTCATGTGTATACCTTTACACCCTTATAACTGAGAAGAAAATCTGGCTGCAATTTCAGTTCAGATATCCCCTGGATAAGAACATAACCCAAATTCTCATGCACGCTCTGGTTTCCTCTGAATAGCAGAACTTATGGCCATCTGTTAGGCTGGCATTATTCTTAGGCAGAAATTGTAATGCCAGTTTAAAAATGGCAAGGAGTACCAATTGGTAAAATGCAATTTCTCTCTCTTCTCCCTCCTATGGTAGCCATCATCAGATGTCTTTTTAAATTTGTCTTTTTTAAAAGTTTGTCCAGTTAACAACCAAGTTAATCACAGAGAATTAATTGCCTGTGTAGCTCTTTAACCATCACTAATCTCAGACTTTTGCTAATTCAATTTTTGTCAGATTACGTCTGAGATTTCTACAAGTCAAATTCCAAAAAGAGGATGAAGTTATGAAGCTTAATAAAAAACAAAAATAGTAATAATAAAGTGAACACTAAAGAAAGCACCAAGAAGCACATAAAATGCTTTTGAATGGCTCAAATTGTGAGGAAAAAAAAACCACTGTTCTTAATAAATGAATAATTCTTTTTATATTAAGATATTCTGCAGGAATAATGGACTTCCTTTTTAGTATTAAGTCATTAGTTTCTTACAGTTCAACCTGGAACACCATGCACAAT
This sequence comes from Numida meleagris, assembly GCF_002078875.1. Lineage (NCBI taxonomy): Eukaryota > Metazoa > Chordata > Aves > Galliformes > Numididae > Numida > Numida meleagris. The sequence continues at coordinate 27,180,771 of NC_034412.1, read as the reverse complement.
ATGTATCCTAAAGGAAAAAATGCAATGGTTATTGAAGTTTCTAAAAAGAGTCTACTTCTCTGTTATTACCTGGGAAAAGTTATGCAAACAAATTTTCTCCAAAGGTGGCCTTGAAAGGTTTATTCTTGACCTGCTGCCATTCAACATTTCAGTGATAAAGCTTTCCTACATTTTAAACACTTGCAGAAATTGTTGCTGTTATTCCTTAATGCAGGAATCCTTCAAATGGTCATATATAACATACAGTGCTAAAAATATCAGCAAGGCATCCATTGCCTCCCATCTGGCTTAGTACATGGGAGAACTACCGTCATAATATGGCCTCAGACCATGGACAAAATGACAGTCACATTTAATTCTTCTGTGGCTGGACATCAAAGAAACTTGCAGGCTGATATTGAAGGGAGTGTTGAGGACACAAGCAACAAAACCATGTGTATGGGAACTGCTGAGTCATGGCCTGAACCACTGATTGAGCACCTGGAGGAAAGACCCAGTCAGCCCTGGGAGCACAGGTGAAGGCAACTCTTAGGCCTCATTTAAGGGCTGACTGCCCCTGAGGAAGGATCTCTTCCTGGAGATCCATCTTTGGTGGGAGCCTTTTCCTGCGAGCCCTAAATCTTCCGATCCGGGTGAGCGCTGTATTTTCCTTCCACCTTTTGTAACACTATTTCCATCGCGTTAGTCCTGCTTATCACTACATTTGGCGAGCTAGGCAGGCCATCATATTGAAATGGCTTTCCTTTTGAATGTCTTTAAGTGGGCCAAGGGGGAGAACATCGTCCCTCTAGATAAAACCTTGCCGGGGCACATCACAGGATTTCTGGGTTCTCCCTTCTATGAACTGGCAGCCATAATTGAAAACTGGGGTCCCTTACGGGATAGTGGGAATATTTCCCAATCACCGTCTGGCATGGCAAAATATTTCTATGGATTAGATAAAGATATCCTGATTACAAAGGAACACTGACTGGCTGCATCCTCTGTGGCATGGCCCCTCTTAATGGCTCTAAATCGTGCAGAACTTTCAAATAATACTTTAGAAAACGAGAACCAGCTACTGCGTGATCGCATTGAGAAACTCAAGCAAGAGCTTGGCCTATTGACAGGGAAAAAATCAAGTCTAACTTTCCCCTTAAAGAAAATATGGAATATTGCATTGGAAAATACTCAGGGCCCTGAACCAGTAGACCTGGGTAATCCAACAGGGAAAATCTCCAGTTCGGATCTCGAAGCCCCGCTTGAGGTGGATGCCTTCGAGATCCGACCTGTAGTGACTCAAAAAACAAAAAAGATACAGGACAGGCCAGCAGGGGTGCCCCCTGACCAATGGCCCCCTGCCCAAACCCATCTCCATGTAACAGCTCGCCCCTATACGGCGTCCGAATTGATGGATTTGGTGCAACGATTTCGGCAGAAACCAAGGGAAAGTGTACCAGCTTGGTTACTCAGATTATGGGACATGGGGGCAGAGAGTGTTGTGGTCAGTGGGCCAGAGGTTTCCAAGCTCGCACCCTGCCCTTAGACAAAGGCTGTATGCCACCATGCAACATAATGAGGAGAATCATACCTTAATGGATTGGTTGATGGCGGCATGCCGTATCACTTGGCCTAATAAGACCGATATTCCGGTGCATGCAGGTTTATGGTCCTCCATGGAGGACCTCCAAACGTATATTCGTGAGCTAGGAATGCAAGAGGCCGTTTATGAGGATGGCTTTGAAAGTCCTGACTTAGGTCCCTCATTCCAGCCGAGAATTTTACTAATTTTACAGCAGGCACCCTCCCACCATTACGGCACACTGTTATCTATATTGAACCCCTTGGTGGCCTCAGAGGCCATTGTTCAGCAGGCTGCCCAGTTGGTGGCTGATCTGGGGGAGACGGAGCGCTTAAGAGCAAGACGTAATATTAGGACAGTGGAAGGGGCTGAAGTATATCCAGTAATTAAAACTGGAAAAGCTGCCCCACAGACACCCCGATCGGGCCCCATACGGGTATGCCGTAAACAGATGTTTAATGACCTCATAAGGGCCGGGGTGGCTTTTGCCAAAATCGATCGCCAACCTAATCATGTTTTGCTTCAATTATGGAAACAACTGAGGGACGATCAAAAATTTCAAAGTACCTCCAAAAGAACAGGGGTACGAATTATTGAACGAACACCAGAAAATACTTGGAACCTAGAGGACTTCATAATCCCTAATAAAAGAAAAAAGCCGCCCCAGGTGACTCGGGCTACGATGCCCGAGCCACCTGAGGAAAAAGACTTGGCTCTCGCCCAATTCATGGCTTGATAGGGGATATTAGTCCCCATGTAACTAGGGCCTCCAGATGGGACCGGAGGCCCTATGTTGAGCTGACCATTTTTTGGTCCCGAAAGAACATACAAAGGGTTATGGCATTGGTTGACACAGGCGCAGAAACGTCAATTATTTATGGGGATCCAACTAAGTTTAATGGGGATAGAGCGATGATCGGTGGCTTCGGGGGACAGACCATTCCAGTTACCAGACGTGGTTGAAACTGGGGGTTGGGCGTCTCCCGCCCCGGGAGTATAAGGTGTCTATTGCCCCAGTCCCAGAGTACATCTTGGGCATAGACATTTTATGGGGTCTGGCTCTCCAGACAACTGTTGGAGAGTTCAGACTCCGACAGAGGTGTATTAGTATCCGGGCGGTGCAGGCAATATTGAGAGGCCATGCAAAGCATGAGCCTATTCGTCTGCCGGAACCGCGCTGGATCACTAATGTGCGGCAGTATAGATTCCCAGGGGGGCAAGATGAAATATCAAGGACTGTGCAGGAATTAGAAAAAGCTGGGATCATAAGACCTGCACATAGCCCGTATAATTCCCCCATATGGCCAGTGCGGAAGTCAGATGGCACATGGAGAATGACGGTAGACTACAGAGAATTAAATAAGGTCATGCCGCCTGTTCACGCAGCCGTACCCAATATTGCCTCCCTAATGGACACATTGAGTAGGGAAATAAAAACCTACCATTGTGTCCTAGACTTGGCAAATGCATTCTTCAGTATTCCAATTGCTGAAGAATCACAAGACCAGTTCGCATTTACATGGGGAGGCAGGCAGTGGACTTTTCAGGTCCTGCCACAGGGGTACGTGCATTCACCAACATACTGCCATAACCTAGTGGCGCGTGACCTGGCAAACTGGGAAAAACCTAACACTGTTAGCTTGTATCATTATATTGATGATCTCATGTTGACATCTGACTCACTGGAGGCAGTAGGGCAGGCAGCAGATTCATTAACTACCTATCTGCAGGAAAAAGGATGGGCTATAAACTCCCAGAAGGTGCAGGGTCCAGGCCTATCTGTGAAATTCCTGGGGGTAGTTTAGTCAGGCAAGACCAAAGTACTACCCAGTGCTGTCATAGATAAGGTTCAGGCATTCCCAGTCCCTACAACACCAAAGCAGCTGCAGGAGTTCTTGGGTATATTGGGATATTGGCGTTCCTTTATACCTCATTTAGCGCAGCTGCTGAGGCCGTTATATAGACTCACAAAGAAGGGGCAACTGTGGGACTGGGGGAGAACAGAACACGAGGCTTTCCAACAGGCAAAACTGGCTGTTAAACAAGCCCAGGCACTGGGTATATTCGATCCTACCCTCCCAGCTGAATTGGACGTTCATGTCACTCAGGACGGCTTTGGCTGGGGCCTGTGGCAACGCCAGAGTTCTGTTCGGACCCCGATCGGGTTCTGGTCTCAGGTCTGGCACGGAGCGGAGGAAAGATACAGCATGATCGAGAAACAGTTATTGGCTGCCTACTCTGCATTACAGGCAGTAGAGCCAATAACCCAAACATCTGAGGTCACAGTTAAGACCAGCTTGCCGATTCAGGGGTGGGTGAAAGATCTGACCCACCTTCCTAAGACAGGGGTGGCCCAAGCACAGACAGTGGCGCGATGGGTCGCCTATCTCAGCCAGAGGAGCAGTTTGTCTTCATCACCGTTGAAATAAGAACTTCAAAAGATCTTAGGCCCAGTGACGTATCACTGCGATGCACCGAAAGAAACAACGGTCGCTCCACCGGAGAAGAGTCCTGTTCAGGAGGGGAAATATCGCATTCCTGAAGACGCCTGGTATACGGATGGGTCCAGCAAAGGCAACCCGAGCAAGTGGAGAGCAGTGGCATACCATCCCTCCACTGACACAATCTGGTTTGAAGAGGGGGATGGTCGAAGTAGCCAGTGGGCAGGACTGCGAGCCGTGTGGATGGTTATCACCAAGGAACCTGGTGACAGTGCACTGAACATCTGCACAGATAGTTGGGCTGTGTATCGTGGGCTCACTCTTTGGATCGCACAGTGGGCCACCCAAGACTGGACCATCCACGCCCGACCGATCTGGGGCAAGGAGATGTGGTTAGACATATGGACTGTGATTAAACATAGAACCGTACGCGTCTACCACGTTTCTGGACATCGCCCCCTGCAGTCACCAGGAAATGATGAGGCCGACACGCTGGCTCGAGTACGTTGGATTGAGAACTCTCCTTCCGAGAACATCGCCCACTGGCTACACCAGAAGCTGCGACATGCTGGACAGAAGACAATGTGGGCAGCTGCAAAGGCATGGGGGTTGCCCATAACTATGTCAGATATCATCCAGGCATGTCATAATTGCAAAGCTTGCTCGAGAATGAGACCAAAAGCCTTGCCAGAGACGACTGCCCACCTTGCCAGAGGACATAACCCCCTCCAGTGGTGGCAAATTGATTATATAGGCCCTCTCCCACAATCTGAGGGGGCCAGATATGCTTTAACTTGTGTCGACATGGCAAGTGGACTGATGCAGGCCTATCCAGTACCAAAAGCAAACCAGGCCTTCACCATCAAGGCTTTAACCAAATTAATGGCAGTATATGGGACTCCACAGGTCATCGAGAGTGACCAGGGTACACACTTCACGGGCGCGATGATACAGCGCTGGGCAGAGGAGAAAAACATTGAATGGCGATTTCATCTGCCCTATAATCCAACGGGAGCGGGCCTCACGGAATGTTATAATGGCATCCTGAAGGCTGCTTTGAAGACAGACTCTCAGTCCCTGCAGGGGTGGACAAAGAGACTCTATGAAACCCTGCGGGACCTGAATGAAAGGCCTAGAGATGGCAGTCCCAGTGCCCTGAAGATGCTACAGACAACATGGGCCTCCCCTCTTAGGATCCAAATTAC